>NW_020447497.1:940295-945315 GCF_003343035.1 Apteryx rowi | reverse complement strand
CGGCCGCGCCGTCCACCAGCACCACCTGGATGGCGGCGGTGGAGGAGAGCGGCGGCTGCCCATGGTCGCGCACCTCGATGACCAGCTCGTAGGGGCGCTGCGGGTCGCGCTTGGCCGGCACCCTGCGCGCCGTGCGCAGCTCGCCGGTGCGCCAGTCCATGCGGAAGAGGCTGGCCTCGTTGCCGCGGGCGATGCTGTAGGTGAGGCGCGCGTTCTCGCCGTCGTCGGCGTCCACGGCCGCCACGCGGCTCACCAGGTAGCCCGGCTCGGCGCCCCGCGGCAGCGCCTCCCGCGCCGGCGTGCCGTTGCGACCGGGCAGCGGGCTGACGATGGCCGGCGCGTTGTCGTTCTGGTCCACCACGACGATGTTGACGGTGGCATTGGCAGCCAGCGGCTGCGGCTCCTCGCCGGCGTCGCGGGCCTCCACCTGGAAGCTGAACTCCTTGAGCTGCTCGTAGTCGAAGGAGCGGAGGGCATAGAGGAAGCCGTTCTCGGAGTTGATGGAGACGTAGGTGAAGACGGACATGCCCTGGATCTGGCTCTCCAGGATGGAGTAGGCGAGCTGGGCGTTGGCGCCCTGGTCCCGGTCGGTGGCGCTGACGGCGTAGATGTAGGCGCCGGGCACGTTGTTCTCGCTCACGTAGACCTGGTAGACGGACTGGCTGAAGCGCGGCGCGTTGTCGTTCACGTCGCTCACCCGCACCTGGATGGACTTGCTGGTGCTGAGCGGCGGCTCGCCGCGGTCCCGCGCCACCACGGTGAGCGTGTAGGCGTCGCCGCCGGGCTGCTCGCGGTCCAGCGGCCCCTCGGTGACGATGGTGTAGTAGTTCTTGAAGGAGCTCTTGAGGCGGAAGGGTGCGTCGCCCTGCAGCAGCTCGCACTGCACCTGCCCGTTCTCCTCCGAGTCGCGGTCCGAGACGCTGAAAAGGGCCACCACGGTGCCCGGCGCCGCCGCCTCGCTCACCGCCTCCTTCACGGTGGAGAAGCTGATCTCGGGCGCGTTGTCGTTGGCGTCCAGCACCCGCACCAGCACCTTGCAGTGCGCCGGCACGGCGTTAGGCCCCAGGTCCTTGGCTTGCACGTACACCTGGTACACGCTGCTCTCCTCGTAGTCCAGCTCGCCGCTCACCTCCAGCCGCCCCGTGCGCGGCGCGATGCCGAAGAGCTCCCGGGCGCGGGCCGAGATGTGGCTGCTGAAGGAGTAGATGACCTCGCCGTTTTGGCCCTCGTCGGGGTCCGTGGCGTTGAGCTGCAGCACCAGGGTGCCGGGCGGCGAGTTCTCCGGCAGCGACACGGTGTAGACGGGCTGTTCGAAGGCGGGGACGTTGTCGTTGGAGTCCAGCACCCTGATGGTGAGCAGGGCGGTGCCGGTGCGCTGCTGGGGCTGTCCCCCGTCCACCGCGGTCAGCACGTAGCGGTGCACCGCCTGCTGCTCCCGGTCCAGCGGCTTGTCGAGCACCAGCTCGGCGAAGCGGTTGCCGTCGCCCTGCGTCTGCACGTCGAGGGAGAAGTAGCTGTTGGGGGTGATCTCGTAGGTGCGCAGCGAGTTGGTGCCCACGTCGGGGTCGAAGGCGCTCTCCAGCGGGAAGCGGGTGCCCGGCGTGGCGCTCTCCGAGATCTCCACCGTGAGGTCGGGCTCCGGGAAGGAGGGCGGGTTGTCGTTGATGTCCAGCACCTCGATCTCCACCCGGAACAGCTCCAGGGGGTTCTCCAGAAAGACCTCCAGGTGCAGCAGGCAGGAGGGGCTCTGCTTGCAGATCTGCTCCCGGTCGATCTTCTCGTTCACGTACAGCACCCCGGTCTCCAGGTTGAGCTCCAGGTAAGGGCTGCGGGAGTTGGGCACCGTCTGGAAGCGGCGAGCCGAAAGTTTTGTAATGTCCAAGCCCAGGTCCTCGGCGATATTCCCCACGAACGTGCCATGCTCCTGCTCTTCCTGCACGGTGTAATGGAGCTGGCAAAGGGCCCCCTCCACCATCCAGAGCAAGGCAAAGAGGAAGAGCACAATCATCTCCAAATGGGGAAAGAGATTCCCCCCTCCCCAACGCCACCTCTTCCTCCTCTTCCAAAAGCCACCACCTCCTCCTCCTCCTCCGAAAATACACAGTACAGTGTGTGTGTGTGTGTGCGTGCGTGTATGTGCGGCTGCGAGTGTGCGGATAGAGAGGGATCGGGGGAGGGGGGAGGAGAAGGGGTTTTGACTGGGGGGGTGCTAGATATTATTTCTTCTGATTCATATTAGGATTTTTTTTCCTCCCCCATCTCCCTCCTTTTTGTTACGAGTATTATTGTTTCACACGCTGACCAAATGAAGAAGACAGGCGTCTCCACTTCATCTGTGATCTTCGAAATAAATGGCCAACTAATAATAGCTATTAGCTGGATGTATCTATAGATACACAGTAGCCCGCTTTTATTTATTCCGAGAGTCTTGGCACTGCACCGCGGCAGCAGCAGTGGCGGCGGAGGCAGCAGCGGCAGCAAATCCCAAGGAGGAAATTTTTATATTTCAAGACTGTCCTCGGTTTGTCTTCCTGGTGGGAGCTGGAGGGGTAGATGCTGCTGGAAAAGCCGGTGGACATGCCCTCTTTAGATGCGAGAAAAAGGCAGGAAACCGCAAAATTAAAAAAAAAAATTATAAGCCGCAGAAAGATTTCATATCAAAAAAGACAGAGAACAGCTCTGCTACCCGAAACTTTCATTCCCTGATTTCTCTGGGATTTCCTCCTTTTATTTAAGGATCTTAGATTTTCTCTCTTCTATTAATATTATCGCTCATTTTCTTCTGTTATTGCTATTATTACGTTCATCATCATCACTCTGCTTTTTGTGGATGTGCTGAGCAGTTTTATGTTCTTTCCTCCCTCGCTGCTTGTGCGTCTAACCCCCTCGCTCTCTATCTGTCTCTGCTTGCTGCTGCTGCTGCTGCTGCTGCTGCTGCTGCTGCTCTCCTCCCGTCCCGGCTCCGGCTCCGGCTGCGGCTCCCGCTCCGGCCCCAGCCCCGGCTCCTCTGATCTCTGCCGGCAGTTTCTGAGCGCGGAGCGCTCGGCTTTTCTGTTTTTGCGCAGCGCTCTGCTCCTGCCAACCAATCAGCTGGCAGCAACGCCCCCAGGGGCGGCATCCGATTGGCCACGGCGCACGTCAAGCAGGCTGCATCACAGACGGGCGAGCGGCGGGCGGCCGGCGCTGGGTTCGGGCTGGCGCGCGGTGGTGGCGGCAGCGGCAGCGGCGACGGCGGCGGCAGCGGCGACGGCAGCGGCAGCGCGAGGCGAGTCCTGTCCTGTCCTGTCCTGCAGCTCCCGCGGTGCTGCCGGGGATGTCTGTCTGCTTTCCTGCCTGCCTCCGACGGGGACTATTCCCCCGCCGCCGCCGCCGCCGGGGAGGGAGAGCACCTCTCGTCATCAGCGCGCACGCGGGTAATGATAAACAATCGTCTCCTTGGAGAGGGAATTTCCACCAGTACTAACTTTCCTATGCGGCACCTGGAACCATAGCGTAACGGACGTTTTTAGAAAAAGCATAAACAAAAGGAAACTTGATTTTCCTTTTCACCCTCTCTTGGGCTGCCTTAGCAAATTAGTTAGTTTGGCTGTGGAGAAAGTGCAACTTTCCACCATACGCCTGTACGTTGTTTCCAGCTTCAGCCAATTTAAAGTATCAAAAATCTGTGCCAAATTTTCCCCTGATTTACACTCTTTGAATTTCCACTAACGTAACAGGTATAAGCCGAAAGGGAAACTGGTCGTATATGCTGTCACGGACCCCTTAGTGTGGTGGAAGGAGGAAGGCAAGCGCATCATAGGGGGGTGCGGGGGGGCTAGGTAGAAGGAATCGGTAGAAGCTCACAGCCATTGATTTGTTTATTTTCAAGTGAAATGCTCTGATACAAAATATCATTGCTTGCTGTATCGGTGTTTTCCACGCTGTCAACGTAGGTAACATTGATAAACGTTCAGCAGCTGTTTTATACACCGAGGGTTTCGAGCAGACATTCGTATCAGTCACTGAGACACTTTGGCAACTTCTAACCTCGCGCATTTCAGTAAGACACGTTGGAAAGCCTTATGCCTCGTACAGCAATAGGACATCCCCCCCCCCCCTTTTCCGCTAGAAAGTGAAAAGGCAGTCCTGTGCTAAGTAAGGTGAATTCTACCAATAGCGCCTATAGCACGTCAGGTGCTCGACACATTTTTAATCAACGCATTTGAGTGTGCACCTACGGTGGCACTGAAGTTAGGAGGCTTAGAAACGAGGGGTAAATTTTGAGACAGTTGTTCACGGGTCTGACTCACAGTCATATTAGTATCCCATACTATGCGCTGGACTTCTTACAACTGAAGGTCTGTGTTCATAACTTTCCAAAACGAGGAGAAAAAAAAGATCAAATAGGATGAAAAATTCATAACTTTTGCTCTTTTACAAAACGCTATTTTATTGTTTCTTAAGAACATCACATAGCAGGTAGGTGCAGGTTCTGCTTTAAAGATCAGTGATGCGTGACCCCACCTTTGATCATTCACTGAACAGCGGCTCCCTTTGGTATATTCCGACTAAGTATATACCCAGATGCATTTTTCTGTAGAAACACAGGACTTCCCATTCCTAAATTTGTTCGTGTACCAAACCCATCTCTGTATTTATGCACGCTTGCATCCGTCTGGCGCTTCCGCCGCCCGCTGCAGCCTACTCTTGTCCTCTCCCACCCCTCCTCGCTTCCCCGTGCCCGGGTCCCGTCTTTGAGCAGCTAAAACGCCGCGTTGCCAGCGAAAATGGCTAATCCTGCTCCAGCTGCGGTAAATTTACGAGCGGGCGAAGCCAAGCGAAAGCCGCTGCGGCTAAAGCGATTTCGGCGTCACGTCTGGGGCCGGGGCCGGAGCGACAGTGTGTACAGGGACCTGTGGATCAGTGGAGAGGGGATTACGGCGTATCTGCATGTTAGCGCCGGACGGCCGCGCCCGCTGCCCCTGCGGCCGGCTCTCCGGCGGGGGCTCCGTCGCGCCGGGGCGCCCCCGAGGGGGGGGAG
>NW_020447497.1:904522-940140 GCF_003343035.1 Apteryx rowi | reverse complement strand
CCGTCCCGCCTCCCCCGCCATCCCGGCCCCTCTGGCGGGGAGACACCCGCCGCCGCCGCGCTGCATTTATCGCGGACGGGGCATTGCACGCGTCCTCCTCGCCCGGCCGGTTTTTCTCCAGCAGCAGCGGCCGCCGCTCCGCGYGTGCCGGGCCCGCGTCCGCAAGCGGCGGCGGTGCTGCCGGTACAGCAAACGGCACTGCCTCGCCGCGGGGAAGCAGCGGCTCGGGGAGGGGGCGAGCCAGCAGTGTCACCCCTCGGTGCTAAAGACAGCGAAATGCAGTCCTATATATAAAACCTCATCTCCTTTCCTTTCCTTCCCAGCCACCCGCCACCCGCGCCACCCCTCAGCGCTTACAGCACATCTAAGTAGAGCCGGCGGGTCGATTTCGGTGGGTGTTTTCCAATAAAATGGATTTCGTCAGAAAAGCCTGGCTGYTTCTCCCTTTTGGATTTGGATCGGCAGTCCGTTATGTTTCCTTTGCATTTCGAGGCGCGATCACCCACCCTCCCGGGCGCCGCCGCTCCGGYAGCGCGGAGCCGGCCGAGTTAGTGCCCGCTGCGCCGGGGCGGAGGGGCCGGCGCGCCGAGCCGCGGCTGGAGCAGCGCCGCTCGCCGTGCTGCAGCGCGGCTGGGAAGCAGGCCGTCTGTAAACCCGCGGTACCGCCGGGAGCCCCGGGACGGGCGCTTTCCCGAGCCGCCGAGCAGAGCGGGCGGCGGGTGCGAGGGCGGAGCGGGACCCGCCGAGCCGGGGGGTGCCGGGGGGCCGTGCCCGCAGGTAAGGGGGCGCCGCCGGCAGCCGGGGGCCCGGGCAGCAGCCGCGCGGGGACGCGCCCGTATGGATATGCACACACACGGGTGCGCGCACACACACACACACACGCGTACGCGCAGCGGGAGCGGGGAGCCGCGGCGGCTGCGCGCTCCGGCCGCGTCCCGCGGGCGGGGAGCGGCGCTGAGCCCTGCCGGGCCCCGCCGACGACGGCACCGGAGCGGTCACAGCCGGCTGCGGGCTTTGCCCCCGCGTTTACCGAGCAGCTCCATTTTGTTTAAGCGAGGCGTATATCCGCGCCGCGCTTCATTCCCATGCRGGCTCCGCTGTCACGCAGGGCCGGCGTTGTGTTAAACCCGCCGCAGTGAATTAAAAGCACCGACGATCTGAGGCGGCCCTCTAATGCAGAATGACAAATTGCACTTAGGCAATACATGAACGAGAAAATGATTTATGGATTTTCACGATGGTCTGAGCAAATGAAGGCGACATGAATTATACATCCTAATGTGCACTATATCACTTTCTAATAATACTGTTTCAGTTCTGATGCTGTACGCTGCTTTCTTCGATAGGGGGTATTGATTAAATAAAAAGTCCAAGGGCTATCTTTAAACTGGACGTGTATCTTTTGCAGGCACCAGCTGGGGTTTATATATTTACTTATTGCTAAAGCAGGGGGCAAGCGTCAGACCCCTGACACCGTGGCTCATGGTTTTTCCATCTGTCATCATTTAATTTGGCAGTTGCTTCACCAAATGAAGACTAATCTTTCATATCGCTGCATTTTGCTCCATGCTGCGATTTAGAAATGTAAATAGATGACATCAGGTCCAATAAATCCACCAGGCGGACAGGAATAGCACCTTGGTAAGTCAAATCTTTCCTCCCTGCCACAACCCTCACATGCCTCCTTGGCACCTCAAATACCATGACCACCAAAAGGGGCATTTTCTAGCAAGGGGAACAGATGATAAATAATATTCATGCTTGGCTAGAACTGTCCTCTCACTTCCATCTGCTGAATGTCACTGATTTTCTTAAAAAGAAAAGACTGCATTTGACTCAGGCACACCAGAAGAGAGAATCAGGGCAAAAAACCCTGTGAGTACATGTGTGTAAAGGGAGGGAGAAGTGTCAAACAGGGAGGTGGCTTAGCCCCAGATTCAGCCTGTGTTAGAGTGCACTGTGGAGGCCCCAAAGCGTAGGGTGTCCACACTCTCACTTTGCCCTACAGCCCACAGGATAATGACATAAACTATGAATATTCCCAGTTATTTCAATGGTTCCTAGGGTAAATTATCACTTAACAGTAACGAGGGTAAGCAAGACCAGCCCTTCCACAAACAGCTCCAGAGCAGAGCTGGGGAAGTTGGAGGTAGAGGATTAACGTATTCATTTGGGGACTAATTCAGTGATTTTTGGCAAGGGGTGAAGAAACACTTCATTTCTCATTACCCAAATGAAGCATTTCCATTGTTCAGACACAAAAGGAGTCACAGAAGTCAAAGATGCCCAAATGCTGTATTTTGGATTGAACAATTGCTTTCCTAACCTGGACAAATATAGTTGTGGGGGTAGAAAGCTAATACCAACTGTTTAGTACGATTGCCAAAATGATCTTCTGGTTCTGTTTTAGATATCAGTCTTGGTCAGCCTCTTTGTTGTTTGGCTTTTAAAAATGCACTTAGATTTTGGATTTGGTTCTCCCCCTCCCCCTCTTGGAAAGTCTTAGATTGTCATTACTTGGTTTAATTTTAATTATCTGGGTTTAAAAACAAAAACAAAACCCACCCAGGCCCTCCTCTGAGAGAATTAATAACAGCTCTTAGCGCAGGAAAGATTACTGGAATCAATGATGCGATTAGGATTGTAAATAAGAACTAAAAGATGTCGCCATTAGAAAAAGCCCGTTTTGCTAACAGGAAGATAGGTATGTTTTACTCATAGGACCATAGGCTGAAAATCCTGCGTCAAACATAGGTCGATACAGAACAATTTCAGGAATTAACTAAGAGGCCTGATTAAGGTTATTTGTGTCAGAGGGAAAGGCTCACCGCCACCAGTCCCTCAGTGGGTTTCTTTCTTAATTGCCAACGGGGAGACAAAACAGGAAGACTAGACCATTTGGCTAATCAATAAAAAAGAGCCTGCCTTCATGTTTGTCTGAGGAGYGCTCCTTGGGTCAGATCAATACTGCAGCCACCAAAGTTCTTGCAGAGGTTGCCAGCGATCAAGACAGTTTCTGCTGGCTTTCTGAACACCACCAAAGCCAAGCATCTGCAGCAAGCTTGCAAATGCAAGCAGAATTGGAGATACGATGTTAATCATCACCCACATACTTATGGGAGGATTCCAGGTGATAAAAACAACTCATTGTATTTATGACCTTAGACAGCTGTTTTAATAAATGAAGTATTACTTTGCTATGTGCCCGGAGCTGCGCTAGTGATCAAATACAATGGAGCCTCTCCAGAAGGCGCTGGGAGTCTTTCTAAATAAGAATTACAGTGGACGCACTGCAGATAACAACCCTTTAGGGAATTCTTAAGGCCAGTTTATGCCTCCTTTTTCTTGCCCCCTAAACATTAGCACAGATTTCATCAAGACACCTCAAGCAGTAAGAAGCCACTCAATGTAAAGAAAGTAGAACGCCATCCATTACTGTTATGCCACTTTCTCCAGCTTTCAGGCAGATTCTATTATATATACATATTTTTTTTTAAATAAACAAGTAATTCTAGCCTATTTTGATGACTTGTGATTTTAGCCGATTCAAGTCTTTTTGCATCTGCCTTAAGATAATTATAAAAGCTCTAATTTTCCACATTTATCAGGATTTTCTAGCAACCAGGGTTTTTTAAAGTGCCTACATCAGAGCACCCAAGTTCCAAGTCACTCAAAACACCCCCCATCACTTCTGCATGTCTGGCTAATGCTAACCAGAGTACAYTGGGTCAGATTCCTATAAGCTTGCCTCATGCTTTTTAATCTTTATCTATTCATTAATTAGTGGCAAATCTGACAAAATTGAACTTGTTTATGATGGCATTACAGATGCAGTCTATACCAGTGGAAATAGCTTTACACAAGGTCATCAGCCAAAATAAAATACCTATTCCTCTTAGTTCATCTGTTTACTTGTAGAAGAGAGATGACATCTCTGTATGGCACTTACCTAATACAAGATATTTCTTCACAAAATGCATTTTAGTAAGGCAAATTACTTATGTAAGTAGAATTTTCAGAAAGATCTTTAACTCCATAGTTAGGAAACTGGTACTGCATCAGCTGAGAAGCAAGAGTATTTTCACATTTATCAAGACAGGCATAAAGCCATGATTTTCAGTTTGTATTTCTTTTTTTTTTATGATATGGTTCAGCCAACTGCACCCACTTCTTTGAACTTATTTAAAATACAGTTGACCTGTATCTGAATTTAACAAATGCTGCTAAGCTTGAATGATTACTAGTGCAAATGAGGACAAAACTGCAGTGGAAAACTCCAGTTGCTTGAGATGCTGTTAAGCTTCTTATTATGCACTCAAAGCCATAGGTAGATGTAGTTACTTGTGATAAAGAAAATTGTTTTGTTGATTTTCTTTTCAACAGCAAGTTCAAGCCTTGAACTAAAGCATAGCTTGTTTTGAGGTTCAGCTTGAAATTAGTAGTTAAAAACATAAAACTTTTATTCTCATACCACCATACGTGCAGTGCTTGACTGAACAACAACAACAACAAAATACTCAGGCTCTTTGCTCAGAAGAATTTGTAGTCTTGGGCATGTTTTCCACATATTTAATCTTCAGCCTAGTTCTATCATACAAGTAATCTCACTAACTATATTGCAGGTAACAATAGTACTAGCTAGGAAGGGAAAGGAGTAAGATGAGGACAATGATGTTATAATTATGTAGTCACTTGGGAAAAAAGCACACGTCTGTATTTCTATAATTATTCCAGGTGGAGCTACTTTCATTGCCAGTAGTTCCGACTGCATTTTCCTATTTGAATCTTCCCACAATAAGACCATACACTCGGGTACTTGTATTTTTTCCCCCTCAAACTTGAATCAGCAAGTGTCAGCTTTTTCCACAGTGTTACCCATCTCAATTTGGATATTTGAGAAAGTTCCAGCTGGAAAGTGGCTTAGTTATTTATGAGGCAATAATCAAGGAAACTAAAGTATTTTGTCTATGCTAAAAATATTACAACATTCAATTCAGAAATTTTACCACCTCCACATTTTGGAAGAGTGACTTTATCAGATAATAGATGGAGATCTCAAAAGTGCTTTTTGCCATTCTCAGGAAGATAGACCAAAGCAATAAGTCCTTGAAAAGCATCAGCTTACACACTCTTAGAAACTTGCAATTTGGGTCCTTGAAGAACCTGTGTTAGGCATATCCTCTCACAACTCCTGCTTAGTGACAAGCTGGCATGACAACAGCTAAACAGGTTCATATGTTCCACACAATTGCTGTGGAGGGTGAACACCATTTTCCTCCAAATAATTATTTCCAGGGTGTTGCAGGCCCCTGTGGAGCTGGATGTAAATTCTAACCTGTATTATTCATATACTTAGTATAGACACTGCTGGCAGGAAAGCAGGAGAAAGGAGAAAAAGAAGAGCATGCACACAGAACGTGTAACAGCAAGAAAAGAAGGTCACAAGAACAAAAGTACAGAGAAATGACTAAAAATGTATAAGTGCAGCAAAACAGCAAGAGAGAAAAAAATGAAAAAAAAAAGGATTTTAGATATATACACACAAGCAGTCTATAACCACACAAATAAATACCCTACCAGACTTTTCAGCAGCTTCCTAAATTTCTACCACCCCACCAAAAAAAGCTGTTTCAGTGCTCCCTCTTACCCTTTTATCAGCAGGCTTCACGTGTGCGTGTGGAAAAAGCTCACGACTGCTGGCTATTCCTTAATTAGGTGAAGTAGCAGTAGTCTGAGCTATAGATCTCAATGGCCCACACTCTATTCATTATGCAAGCTGGGGCCTGGTGTTGCTACAATTACAGTTTTTCAATTAAGAAATCAAAACAAAAGATTGTCTCACCAGTCGAGTTGCTCTGTCCATGCTAAACTGGGGCTCTCCGGGGGCTGTGCCAGCCCAGCAGCCAGTGCCTCACGCAGCTGCAGGTTGCTCTTATCAGCAGGAACTTGCAGCTATGAGGGACAGAGATGATATGCCTCACTCAGCAAAACTTTGGAGAAATCATTAACAAAGTACAAAAGTTGTAAAATCAGACTTAATAAATGTTAGATTTAAAGGTTAACTGATGTTGTTACTTCTAACGTGCCTATACTTTATGGCAATCTTGTATTAAAAGATCCTTCTCTGTCCCCCACTAGTCCTGCACTTTGCTCGTTGGAATGGGGGTCTGTAACAGTACCAGATTTTTATTTTGAGGCAAGATCTTTTCCAAGAAAGCTTTTGCTGTTTGATCAGTGTACACGATGAACAGCACTGACAATGCTGAATCAGAGCTGTTCAGTCCCTGCAGGACTTCAGCCTCTGTTACGGCGTACACTGCATGAGGTAGGTAAAACCAGGCAGGGAAAGAATGGTCTTATACTTAAATATGTTGAATGCCATATGCTATCGTGTTAACGTATGTAACATGTGTGCCTCAGCTCCTTAGTTTTAAGAGGGGGTATAATAGTATTGCCACATGTATTTTGACATGAATTGATGAATACGCGTAAAGCACTTGGGCATGATGGGGAGAGCCCAGGAGTACAATTTTATTGAAAGTTTGCATGATATACATTAAAGAAGCCTGCAGTCACATGTGACTTTCTCATAACATGCCCACAACAAGCAGCTGAATCACACCTGTTTACTTTAATACTGGTGTTTTCTTATTTTGCAGGCTTTACTATGCAAATCCTTTTGAAGTAACACATGCATATACAATCATATACATATGCCCGTATGTAATTACATGAACCTGGATGTTGAACTTGAAAAGAAATGACAGTACTGCGGTATGTGCATGTGGGGGATGCAGATGCAATCGAGTCCAGCGGGAGCCACAGCCAATACAAAATTGATCCTGCCTCTTGTGAGAAACAAGGTCTTTTCACTCAAAGCAGCTCTAAGCTCAGGAGAGACCGATCAACTGCGCCACGCAAGACCGCAAAACGTTACCCCTGCGGATGGCAGGGACATGCCACCCTGGCGGAGCTCGGCACGGGAGCCCCATGGCCTCGGTGGCAGCCCCTCACGGCCACGAAACACTGGCGTGAGGTCCCGCTACCATGAGAGGTGAGCGCGCCCGTTCAGGAGTGGCAGGCTTTCTGCACCCGTGCTGTGCTCGGCGCTCCAACAGAGCTGGGCTCTGTAGCAGCTGCTGCTTTTAATGCATGGTCTGGCTTATCTTACAGCTGGGGGAGGCAGCAGCTGGATCGCAAAGGCTCCACGTAATGCCCATGCAGAAAGAGGAGCTCTGCTTATTACAAATCAAAGCAGTGATGTGGTGCACTGCCACAAAATAATCAGTACTCATATACAGTCACGAGGGAAATGTCTGACCACAGAACGCAGGGAGCTGACTTAGAAAAGTAATCACTTAAGTGGGGAAAAATATGAAACAAGTGCTGTGATAACTCTGCTTGAGCCAAACGTGAAAGTAAAGGGATTTTCAGAAAACGGAGAGAAAAGGAAGATAAGACAGGAAGGACTCAAGTTGTGGAAAATGTAAAATGAAAGAACGAGGCATGTAAATGCGATTTAGGATAGAGCGGGAAGCTGATAGAAATCTTGTAGGTTTGGATTTTCCTAGCTTTGAAAACCATTCAAGAGTATGCTGACTTTCAGTGATTATCAGAGATTTCCCTGTAATTGGGGGAAACTTGGTGAAAGGGAACTGGTGCTTCCTGTAAAAAATAGGATGAGGAGTGGAGTGGGAATATTTTGTATGGTCTGCTATGGGCATTAACTGCGAAAAGTCTCCTCTGGAAAAACGCATTAGAAGCACTCCCATGATGCTATAACGTTAGGCAGTGAGGATTCAGGGAACGCTCATGTCCCACAGTTTCCGCTGCTCTGTAGTCTCTAAAAAGAATTTAAAGTTGGTCAGAAACTAGTTTATAATATTCATTTTGCTGGAAAAAAAGGTATATGTACTTTTGACCCTTTGCAAAGGTTGGCTCAGCACAGAAAGGAGCAAAGGCACAATTAGGAAGGAAGAAACAGCCTTTATGGAAGCACCAAAGTGCCAAAAAATAGCTTCAGAAATGCTGTTCTTATTGTAGGCAAAGATAGGAACACCAAAAAATAATTTTATACATTGATTTTGCAATATAACAATAGGCTTACGAGGTAGAATTCAAGAATATTAACTGAAAATCCTTGACCAGAGTTCAGAAAATTTTAGCATCATCAAGTCCTTTATCTACAGAACAGTATATATAAAACTGGTAAGTCTTAATGCCCCTTTTTAGAATTTTCAACAAGTAGTAAATATTCTTAACCACCTTGTGTACTGGTCTCTGTGGGAAGAGGGAGGATAATACCTGATTGTTATTCTATTCTGAAAAAACACAAAAAAATGTGGCTAGAAAAAATATATGTATCTAACCATTTTTTTTTCCTGCTGAAATGACCTCTCTTGGTAATAATCTGACTTTGGAAAGATCTAGAAGTGACTGCTGTAATGAAACAGTTTCCAGAGTTTATGTATTTTTAGGGAATGGCAAAAATAGCCATTTGATGTACTACTAAAGTTAAATGACTGAGGCTTGTACCCTTGCTTTGTCAGTGGTGGTGATTTAGAACTGCTTTACCTTTCTGTGCCTCAGTCTTTACATACATATAATGGGGATAATACTATTCCTCCTGTATGGAAAAACTTCTTAAGAGCCATGAGTGAGAAGGTCCTGTGCAGGAACTGGACTTCATTCCTATGCATGAGCCTGTCTGCGAAGAGTTCTCCGTAAGTGTGCTCAGTGAAATGAGACCCAGGTAGAAAAGTCTGCTCTGGGCATCTTAGCAGCAGAAGTTTAGGAACTTTATTACAGAAACTTGGTATGGTTTGGCAGTACGAAAAATTCAGTGTTAGAACTTCAGTGCTACATCAAAAATGCTGCAGTCATGGCCAAAATACAGCCTGATATAAAAACATTTGGCTTGTTCCAGCATTTTCAAAATATATAAGTAAGTTAATTTTGTAGTGGCAGGGTTTACTCTTTGTACACATAAATATAACTGGATACCGGATAGGATGCTTGATTTATCTAATTTTTGGAAATGTGATTGTATGATTAACCTGAGTTGGATCCACCTTGTTACTGCTGAATGATCAGATATCAGATATATTATCCATGTACTCGTGTATAGAAGATGATAATCATATATTAGTGATCTAAAAAACCTAGTCAGAGTTTATTAAAGTGCCTACAGAATTAGAATACAGGTTTCCTCTGTAGCATCTGGTCACCAAATGTGACATTAGGCAATTAAAGTCTTCAGTTTGTGAGAGTGGTAGAAAAAAAATCAACAAAAAGGTTTAACCTTTCTGTCTGTAAGACCAACATAACTTAGCTATCTGTTCTACTCCCATTTAAATTACTGGTTTTTTCGACACTGATTTTTACTTGAGATGATGAGATAGTGCTTGTAGACAGGGCTTCATTTGACCTGCAAATTTGTGTGTGTTTGTCAGCCAGTGGACATCAGTTCTGTAATCATGTTTTCTCTCTTCCAGGAACAGTAGGAGCTTATTCTCTCTGGCCAGAAATGCACTGCAAACAGTAGAAGCTTTGCCTGAAATAAGGAATGCTTGGTATCCAACTCATATATGTTTTAGTTAAAATGTTTTGGTATCATATACCTTATTTTTATCATTTGATGCTATATTCATTTTTCTACCTCTCTCTATAATATATATACATGTATACACAAGCATGCATACAAATGGAAGTACAGTTACAGAAGTCTGACCCTGCATTTACTGAACACCTGAAATTCTGAGGAAAAGTCAATAGGTAGTTCTTACATGCAGGAAAAACAGAATCAGCACACTAGAACCAGCAATATGCAGAGCATATGTTAAAAGGAAAAAGTTGTCCCACTCCATGGAATTTGAAAAATAAATTTGGTTCAAAATCAGACTGCTGGATAAAATAATAGTTTCACTGTGAATGGTGATACATCTTAGAATAAGGAATCACGCTTCTATGTCTCATTTTATTTTCCTTTCGCTTCTTCAGTCCGAATGAATTGGATTACATTGTGGAGCAAAATGCTGGAAGTTTCCATTTTAAAAATTGCAGAAAGTAAAGTAGATGATAGAAAGAAAGCATGTTTTGCTTTTTATTTTCTTTYTCTTTTTTTATGGAGGTTATAGGCAGAGTTGTTTTCTTATAGCTTTAAACTGAGTTGTTAGAAGCTGTTATTCTTATGGAGTCACTGTGGACCAGATCCAAGGTTGTTTGAGTGAATGGCAGGATTTCCAGCGATTTCACTGTTCTTTTGATCAGGCCCTTAATCTTCTGGGAAGTGCTGGGTTTAATAGGACTATTGTGTGTGTGGTGCTGACTTTGTATGGAGTTTGATTTTGTGTTTAAATGAGAAGAAGATGGAGATTTACTAACTGATTGTCTGTAAGTATTGTTTTACTTCTTTGTCATTCTATTCCTTTTCCAGCTGTTTCTGTATATAAAAAGTTCTAGTAAATCCCCTTTAAAAAGTCTGCCTTTGTATTAAAGTACTTAAAGTTTAACATCTCTCTGTCAAAGAGCTTTCATGAAAGAAGATTTGTCCAGGCATATCCTGTAATAAACATCTGGAAACTGCAGAGCTCAGCTAATGGTGACTGTATAGCAAGAATACAGTTTAACTGGCTGGCTTTACTTTAGGATTAATTTTCCCCTTTGCTGTTGTTGTTTTTTCTTTTCTAATCTTCTTAATTCACTTATTTATTTTGTAATCTGAATATTTATATCCTATCATGGTTAAATAGTCTTAAGTAGCCTTCTGGTTCATAGGTAGTATAAAACGCATCATCCTGGATTGTTACACTGAAAGCTGTATGAAAGCAGATTACATCTCTGCATGGTATTCACTGATTAAGTGTTTGAAGAGCAAAGTTGCTGATCTTTAAAGACAACTTCCTTTAATGCAAAACATATAGGAAAGTGAGTATTTCTAGATGAGTCAAAAGCAAAAGCTGCTGCTGAGGTAGTAGGCATCATTAATATGTTGGCCAGAAGTTTAATTAAGATTAAGCAAAACAGAAAACTGTAGAGCTTTATCCTATCTGATGTAAAGCAGAAGTGAAAGCTCTTAAACATTTTTTGAGGGGTTGGGGAATTTAAGGTTTGTATGAAAAAGAAGGGGAAAGACAGTGACTAGTTTCAGTAGTAATAATGGAGATGAGGAGGAACTACAGAAAATATCACAAAAGGGTGATGAAATACATATTTGCAAAAATTCCAGTGAGGAGATTAGGTAAGGAAAGTTCTAGCAAATAAGGAGTAGAGTATGAAGTTGTAATCCTACCACTATGTTCATAGCTCTGTGAATGACCAAGCAAAAACATAACCCTTATTCTTGGATATGATGATGCCGAGGGGTAATGAGCTGTAATGACGGAAACACAGTCAAAGTTCTCAGATGAAAGTAGGAGGTTTTAGAAAACAATTTTAAGTGTACGACTTAATTGGTAATTCTTGGAGAATTATTACCACTGACAGTCCAAGAACAGATTAATTGAGGACATGCAGAAATAAAGTTATCATCATCCCAAATTTAGCTCCACTTACCTAAAGTACAGTTTGACTCTTACAATGAAATAGGGCTAGGTCAGTAAGTGTGGAACTAAGTAAAGTGAGTCAACCCTTGAACAGAGACACAAAGCTAGATATAACCTATTGATGTAAAACAAGGAAAATTGCATTTCCATGTGTCACGAATGCCTGCCAGGACAACACAGAAAGAAAGGTTTACAAGGAGCCTTACAAGGTAAGTAGTATAATGGAGGGAGATGCAGACTGAGAGGACCCAGAGAAAGCTGGTTCCCTTCAGGACCTAGTCATCTCCCAGAATAACTTCCCCATGATGATTCCCTGCAGGCCTTCCAGCAAAAGGAAGGTTTTAATTACTTTGAAGAAGGAGGAAAAATAAAGATGTAAATGAGAAATACATGTGGCTACAGATACTTGCAGGTGTTCACTGTCAATCCTTTTGTTTGTTTTAGAAGTCTTCAGCCCTATTTGATTCTGAAGGAGGAAAAAATTTGCTTGTGAGCTATTTGAAAGTAATTTTGCTCTCATTTATGTGGGAAGATAAATTCTGATAGTTTTGAAACTATTTCATTTTAATTGTGTATTTTAAGAGATGTTTAGCATTCAAGGACCATCTAAATTGTTAGTTCTGGAAAATTTATCTTATTGCTMCGTTTATTTCACCTGAGGATCCAACCTGAAAAAGCAGATTACGAAGCTGCAAGCAAGATCTCATTATGTTTCTCAGCTGTGTTACTTCAATTTTTTTCTGAAGAGGCCTACTTTAAGAGGCCTCACTTTCTAAGCACGTGGACTGCCTTGTATCTTGAACTGCTAATAAATGTCAACTAGTACTAATTATGGTGTTGGTGTATGGTTCAAATTAAGAACAGCAGGATTACTTTCAAAACTGGAGCAGCTGCAGCTTACTAGGAGGAGAGTCTGTTGCAGTAACACGAGAGGGTAGTGGGTCTTCCCAAGCTGGGGTCAGCCATAAATGAAGTCTTTGGGGACAGAACTGCGCAGGCTTGTGCCTTCTGAGGTTAATTAGTGCTTGTGTGGTGCCTCTCCTTTCACCATCAAGTCTTAGTGGAAAAGAGTGCAGGGAAGAGCCGTGTGGAAATGCAGAAATGGCCAAAGTTTGGGGTGTGTCCACCCCGTGGGACCTGTGAGTTCATGTGTTTATTGGCATCCTGAGTCTGTGGTGGAACAAGACTCTGGTAGGTGCTAGCCTCTGTCCTCCTCCATTTCACCTGGTATAATCTGAATGGGACTATCAGCATGCTCTGACAAGCTCATTGACCTCAGTGCGTGGGGAGCTGGGACCCCAGGCATGCCGCAGCATTCACGGCATGTCAGCCCAGACAGCTTAATTGAACCTTTCTGCCTACATTGCCTCTCTATGGATTGGTGATTTGCTTTAACCCTTTCTCTATCTCTTCCCACTCTCAAAGTGGCATCTCTCAGCTTTACTTCATACTGATTCCTCCTTTTCCCCTTACTTTGACTTCCTCATTCCCTTGTGTGTCCTCACCCCCTTCCTGTTTTGTTTCCATATGCTTTATTCCCCCTCAAACAAAATGGCACATTCTCCTTTTTTCTCTTCTTCCCCCCCCCCCCCAAAAAAAAAGTGATTCTGCTACCATTTTTATCATTTGTAGAGGTAACTTCAGTCTGAGGTGGTTTGGGAAATCTGTCTCTCTTTGCTGACTTGACAGGTTCTAAAGAGGCTACTTCTCTACCTAAGCACCTAAATTAAGTGTCTAAAGTTAGCCAGCGTGCCTGACCTGCTTACCATACTTCCATGTGCTAGACCAGACACAATATGTGCCTCAGATTTAATAACTACGCATGTTTTAATTACACAGGAGTGTAGTAAAATTTTATTTAACTATTTTAATATGTAATATTGATTCAGTGTTTAAATTGAAATGGGTGTATGTCAAATTCTTCAGAGGATTCAATATTTAAAATAATTGATTTGGATAACTTTTTGGATTAATGAAAAAAATTGATTCCAAAATATTCATTTGAAACTCTGTAATGCAATTTTCTTGTGGTTTTCACGATCATAGTCAGTTTCTGCAATTGCAAGAAACAGTAGAATTCAGTTTAATTCACGGTGTTCACATGTTGTTATTCTACTAATTTTAAAATCCAAGGTTTAATGTTAAAGTTAGAATTTGAATGAGATAGGTAAGCAAACACAATTTTTTTTCCTGTATCCTTAGCTTTTCAGTCACTCTGATGCTTAGATATCCTATTTAATGATAGTTAATACAGTGATTCTGATTTTGTCCCTGCTGTGTTCATTATTAACGCCAGAAGGTAATGGAAAACTTATTAGACCCAGTACTGGATATTAGTACTGTGCCTGACTATGGTATGAAAGAAACGAGGAAAAGAGCCTGTAAGTTAATTGCCTGACTTGGTAACCACTAATGTACGTGAGCAACATCTACTCATGCCGATTGTCTCGGTGAGTTCAA
The DNA here is from genome assembly GCF_003343035.1 of Apteryx rowi. Classification (NCBI taxonomy): domain Eukaryota; kingdom Metazoa; phylum Chordata; class Aves; order Apterygiformes; family Apterygidae; genus Apteryx; species Apteryx rowi. The sequence continues at coordinate 926,137 of NW_020447497.1, read as the reverse complement.
ACTTCCTCAGATGGGTGGCTGCAGAATGGGGCCATAAATCACATCTTTATGGAAAGTCTGAGAGATGTTAGTAGGAAGGCACCCACAAGGTACTATAGAAATTTAATAAGTTTTCATGAACAGTATTTTAAAGGCACATATAATTAAATAATGGTACTGGCCAATGTTAAAAAATAAAAAAGAACCAGCGGTTAAACTTAATATGCCTTTTAAAAAWATATATATAAAGCAGCCAGCAGCTCACATTAGTTATTGCTATTGTTTTTATTAAGAGCACCTCTGAATGGCAGTATCAAGGTCAACTGTCCTGCAGAAGTTTCTGCACAGGGATCTGGGATTGCACTTGGGCTGGTGGGGGGGCTCTTCACTCTCCCTGCGCTGTTGCTGTGTGGTGCTCCTGTCGTCTGCACCCACCTTTCTCTAGTGGCTCAGCTCACACCACGAGGCAAACAAAGCCCCCATGCAGGATTTTCATTTACTTCACTGGCCTGCACTGCAATAGCATCAGCATTGGGGCAGGCAGCCGAGTTGYGGAGGGACCTCACACACTGCTCCACGCAGGAGGAAATGCTGGGACAAACGTAGCTGGGGCCTGGCTAATGGTTAAGTGAAAATACTGCGATGGTCCAGGAGGGTTTCAGCTGTGCCTCACGTACACGAATGATGCAGAAGTTTTCTGCTGGAAGACAACGACAAGCCCGTGGCCAAACCCAATTCCAGGCTTGGGGAAGGTGACCTTTCTAACCACCAAGCTGCAGGTAAGTGATTATCATTTCTCCTCTGGGCCAATTTGTTTGGGTATCTTCAGCCAGGTGCAAAGACACTCTGCAAGCAGGATGTACGCAACTTAAAAGTATAAAGCAATTATTTGTTGAATAACACGCGTAAAACACAGTGAGGATTTCACAAGCTGTTAGTGTGCTCACCGCCCCGACAAGGCACCTGAGGAGCCTTTGCTGGCCAGGCAGGTATCAGACAGGAGTGCGAAGGTCGGCCTCTGTAGCTCCCTGTTGTCCTCCTCAGTGTTGCTGAGTTGCCATCGTTCACCAGCTCCTTCAGCTCTGGCGACTTAACTAGATGGTTCCTGCTGGCCTGACTGGATTCCCTGCTTGGTCTGGCGTGTGTGTGTGTATGGGGGGGGGGGGTGTCTTTTTTTTTCCTCTCTCCTTTTTGGACTGTTTACCTTTCCATGTTGGTGTTTTGTCTCTTGAATCCTTGAACTACTCACAACCCCAGCCCGACAACCCCACCTCTGTCTGTGATTTTTTTTTTTTAACCTTTCTTCTTTCTCTGCAGCCTTTCTCACAGCATTTTTCTCACAACTTAGCAGTTAACTTAGCCTGAGCCAAGGTTGTGCAGCTGTGCCATGTCAGAGTGAGGCCTTGGACGGTTGCTATGCAGGCAGCTAAGCTCCTAGGAGGCTCAGGGCTTGCAGCACGGGAGAGGGATGCAGCACGGGTGGGATTGCTTCTCCACCAGCCAGCAGCCTGCCACTCGCAAACGTCCCACTGGCAGGTTGTCTGCATCCTGCATCAGCCAGAGGATTACCAGCCTCTGCGAGATGTGCAACCTCGCTCAGCCCGGGCCCAGTAATCGGATCAGCACTTGCTAGCTATCTGTCATTTTGGTCCTCACAGCTGGCCACGTAAGTTGAGCAGAAGGTGGAGGAGGAGAAAATAGACCTTTCCAAGGACAAGCCCCAGGGGCTGATGCTCGCTAAACCTACAGAACTGTCACGTGAAGAGTGAGTTTTGTTTCAGTGAGTCTTTTTTTTGTGTTTTCTTCCCCCTGCACTGACAATGTCTCATGAAGGCCAGGGTGAAGCAAGTTCCTCTTTGGGGCAGGCCCCCTCCTGCCCCTGCTTGAGCAGGATGACTGTGGCCTCTCCCAGACCAGGGTGCTGACAGCACATGTATGTGGCTGGCTCTCCAAGCGTCCTTGTAGCCACAGGCAAGACCTCGGTAGGGATCACAGCCATTGCAACTGATCCAAACCTCTCCTAGAAGATGGCTCCTGGGAAGGCAGGCCTTGTCTCCACCTTGGCACTTGGCAAATTAGACTAGCCAGGAAAATATCTCCCTTCTGGACAGCCTAGAAATACCAAGCACAGACCGAAGAGCATGTGTATAGAAAATGGCAAGGTCTTCCATTCTCCATGCGATCTTCTCTTTCAGTCCCCTTCGTCAAGTGTTAAACAGGCTACCTAAATACAGAGACTGCTAATCTTGATCCAGCCGCAGCCTCCCTCGACTCTTTACTGACTGTTTTCTGTACTGCCATGCTGCCCAGGGCACTCCTTCACACACAAATCATGAAAGTAAGTTGGCACATGCCTTTAGTAGAAAGAATGGACTTGCTAGAAGAATAGTATAATAATGAGGACGCTTATACTCCACAGAATTTGGAGAGCTCAGAAATGAGTGATCTGATCCACGTATTTCTTCTAGCTGATGGTTTGGATTGATCCATCTGTTTTGCGTTTGCAGCAGATGGCCAAGCAGCAGAAGCTGTGGTAGAACTGGCACGCAAATCCTTGTGGCAGGTGATGAGGATTATAGGCTTGACCATTAGGAATGCCAGGGCAAATATGCTGCCCAGGGGAGATCAGGGTCTCAGGAACTGGACTGACAGTTTTGGCGGGAGATCTTGAGCCTATGGACTTATCTTACTATGTTACTGAGTACTGTTACTAGGCACTAAGCAGCCAGAGACCTTGTTGGCTGCCTTCCTGGGTTCCCAAAGCCCCAAAACTTCAACTTCATAGGTTTTCAGCTGGCTGGAAGTATACCCAGAATGGCTGGTCTACAGTCAGAAAGCTCTGGAGGCCTTAGGGGACTGACTTTGCACTTCTGTCCATGACCCTGCTAAGGAAAGCTAGGGCCAGGTTTTGGGGACGTGAGCTGCATCATACTTTTATTGCAACTTTAGATGATGAATTGGTCTAGGTGTTTTCTTTTCTTTGAGGCTCTTTGCGTAGGTCTTTCATTATTATTGTGAACATGTAAAAAGTATCCATAGTCCCTGTCATCTGTGATATGCTATGAAGCTTGTATTGAATAGCCAGCAGGATGCCATGGCTGGCACACATGAACAATGCTTAGTGGACTTTGTTCTGTGAGAACCAGGTAAGGTCTGCAGCACAGGTCTCGTGTGTCTTTCTCTCCTACTTTTTCTTCTCGCATGCCCTTTGCAGACAGCACTTGGTCGGTATGTACCTATTCCATAGGGTGGAAGATGTGTAGATATTGTCCCACATAGATACAGTGGGCCGTGGTTTGATGTGGTTTGACATGGTTATCACAAAGTCAGCGTGTACAACCAAGTCAGTAGCGGAAGCAGAGCTTCACTGAGTTTACATCAGAAAGACTGTGGGATGCCTACAACCTCTGAGGGCACCCTACCGCAAGGTGAACCTAGCTGTGTACTTTTGGATCTYAAAGCACAGAGGTGAGAGAAAACATTCTATCCTTCCCCACACAATCATGAAGGAAAATCTCAGAAAAGTGTTCAGCTAGAAGTCAAAGGGAGACTAATTGGCAGTGAAGTAGGTGAACTGGCTTGGGAAGCGTGCCATTTACATAACATATAATAATCATTAGAGTGCATCGTTCACATTAATAAAAGCAAATGGTGTAAGCTTCCAGTGCACCTGGTTTTGCTTCTCTTTGCTTTTTGCTTGTGATGACCAGGTCATTCTTAGAGGGTAGAGAAACTCAGACCTTGGCAAATAAAATGTTGGATTAGTCTTCTGAAAGGTGACTCCTCACATGGCACAAGTTCCTCTCCTGCTTTCCAACAGTTAATATATACCTGGTATGCCTACATTAACTGCTGTCATCTTTTCATGTCAACTGACTGAATAATTGGCCAGGAATGTTACATGATCACAGAAAGGAAAGCTTTGTGCAATGAAAATGCAGCAGTCCTTTATCTCTCTTAAAATGTGATCACACTTGAAGGGTGGTGGTGGGGAAAGACCTATTACAAATAGAGCAAACGGAGTATGGAACAGTAACCCTTGCTCCTAAATGTAGGCAGTAATCTAATTTGAGCTGTAGAAACTGACTTCTTGAACATTTGGTGGAACTTCTAATCCTTCTGGAGAAATAATTGTGTGTTAATTAAGAGCCAGAATTCCACAAGGCTTATTAGCTGTCTAGTTGGATCTGAGAAGTGGAAGGTTGAGCAGAGTTTAACTAAAATTTAGAACTGTTAATTAGTCTCCTTTCTTCCTGGTCTCCTTTCTATTTTCTTGTTTTCTGGTTTGTGTAGCACACTTTGAATGACCCGTGAGAAACTACTGTGCTTCTGACATGATAGCTCCCAATTGTAAATGCTGTATTTTACTAGCTGTGAAAGAATAAAGCTTTAAAAGAGCTTGGCTTCCCTTAGCTACAAGCTAGCTTGTTATGGAAGGAGAAATGACAGAAAGTGGAAAAAGCAGGCTGGCTAATCTTGTTAAATTGGCTGAATAATGTTGCATTCATGATTTGTGAACTCCATGCTGGAACACACAGATGCTTTAATAAACTTTAGATGACCTCAGTTTAGCACTTTTTACAGGGTTCAGAAAATCTTTTATAAGAGTATGGGAACCTGAATGTTAAATACTCTTCTTTATAGACCTCCATTTTGGTAGCTATGAAGGTGGGAGCTTGTGAACATGCCAAGGTCATACTTCACTGATATGTGCCTGGGCAAGATCAAGGAGGGGAAAGTAGACCCTGAAACCCATGATAATGTCTTCAAAAGTTTGTTAAACAGCATACATAGAAATATCAACTATTTCCTGGATTTTCATTTAAATAGTATGATATTAAATTTCCYTTTTCAAGGAGGGGAGAGGGGAATGCTAGCATGGAGCATAATATTCCCTTGAATTCTGGATGTGAAGTGAGCTGAGCAGAACAGCTGCTATTTCAGCTCAATAGCCCCTGTACCCCCCAGTGAAGTCATTTTGYGCCTGCTGAGTAGGAATGGTTTAAAGGTCTATTGTAAAAGACACAAGAATTCTATTCATTAATTAGACTTGTCAGAGTCTGCTTTGTATTTGCAACAATGAGTACCATTTCATTCCAGGGGTGTAGCTAAACCCTTAAGCTAATTTGATTTCCTGCTCCGTTCCTCTTATATTTAATGCCTCACCTTTACATGTTTTGTTGTTCTAATCACTGAAATGTTTATATTTTCCTTTTCAGTTTATAGCATGTCCAGGCTAGGATATTTGCATTAAAATAATTACCTCAATGCAAGATTGGTGCATATGCCAAACACAGACACACTGCAAAACAGAATATACATCAGTATGACTAATCCTAGTAATTTAACTGGTTTCACATCAATATAATATATGTATATTGTAGATCACAACTGCAGGGTGAGGGCCAAGTGGAGAAGGGAAGTGGAATAAGTGCAGTGTAGATGGCCTCTGAATCATAAATGAAAAACTGCTCAGATCTTGTTAAAATACCCTAATCATGCAGATTAGAGTAGCTGTATAGCATGACTAGCATACTTCTATGGTGGTCTTGTTCCCAAGTATTTGGGGGAAATGTATTTTTCTCTTCCTTATTTCTACCTAGAATTTACTAATTATTTTTGCACTTTTTTAAGATACAGATTTACTTTTTATTAAAGATTGCTTAAGGATAACCCTTAAAGCCAAATTTGAGGGGCACCTGAAACAAYAGGGTGCCTGATCTTTCTTGTAGGATTCTAGATATGTATGAATAGGAATCCTAAAAACTCTGTTCAAATGCGTACTTATTGTGTGATTCTTTTTGGCAGCGTTTCAATTATTCCAGTACTAAAGTTTGGGTTGGTTTCTTGTTACTACGCTGGGTTTTCTGTCAAGTGTACTGCACAGCATTCTGATCTGACAGCCACTTGGCAAGAGCTGCTTGTTTGGAACAGTACTAAATACTTCTAATTTCATTTAAAAATTAAAGACTTGTTTTATGAAGGGTTGTTCTTAATTGTATGGAGATAAGGCTCTAAACTGTACAGTTTCAGACAACTAAATCATTTTGGTTTTTGAAAGAGAAAGAAAAGAATCTTTAAAAAATATAGTGGATTTGTCATTCTCATCCTTTTTAAATGACAGTGGTTTGGGGAATACAGTATTTGGATGGGAAAGCTCAGATCTTAAGGGGAACTGCCTAACCCCATTTGCTTGAGAAGTATCTCTGCCTAAATGCTTGTTTTGTAGTCTTTTTTTTTTTTACTGACTTCCTGTTCTCTGTTTACACTCTGAGACACTAACTCTGAACTCTCACTGGCATTTACTGTTCCCTGATCCATGCAATCTCTCTGCATTATTGGAATATTTTGGATATAATTTTTCTCATTCCTAAATTACAGACTCCTTCATATGCAACATAACTGCAGGCAAAGATACTGCACTGTCTTAACTACACCAGTTCGAGACAATACATATATAGGGGCAATGTAAACTGATAAAAGCAGTTTTAAAAGAATATCAACAAAAGTATCAACAAATAAGGTTGCACTGAATTTTAATATTTTTAAATACTTTTGTAGTGGTACAAGTTGAAGTATAACTAGTTTCAGTCAGCAAGCAGCTAGTTATTTTAAAAGAAGATGATGAAAGATTATGTTAACATTGAAAGAAAAGAAAATCTTCTTGTTGAGAAATATACTAATAATGTGAATATATTGTATTACAGAACACCATTTAAAACATTAAACTTACTGGAACAAAATAGAAGATATGTGAATGCACGTCTACTAGGAGATATGCAAGTGCAGACCTGGATTACGTGGGCCTATGCTATAAAATCTCTGCGATAATCTAGAGCAAGACAAAGTGTAAAGCGTCCCCTTGCAATATTGCTCTTCTGTCATTTTGCAGTCCCCTTTGCTGTGGGACAAGCTTGGCAAGTTCTTTGGTGATATTGGGTTGCTTTAGTGGAGAGCTATGAAGAGCCAGGGACATACCACTTCTTGCAATCAACTCTACATCCCAGGCTGAGCTTCTTTCAGTGGGCTGGGGAGGAATTTCTTAAATAAAGGATGCTGCATAGCCAAACTCTGTTTGCTTTTCTGTCCACGTTACGGTGGCCAGAGGAACATGAGGCTTGTTCTTCATACCTGGCATACCCACTTTCTCTGCTGCAGTTAATTAAAAGTATGTCTTCAAAGAAGGTACTAACACAAGAATCTAGGCCAGCTATGAGCATCCTATTCACAACCATGCCAAAGACACCGTGACCTTATTCCCCTAGTCTTGGTGTGTTATTAATTTGCTTGGGGATGTACTCTGTAATTCTCTGTGCTGAAGCAAGCTGGATTTCTGAATCTTTCCTGGCAAATCGAAGGTGCCCTTCTAGGATGTAAGGTATGGGCTGAATCTGTCTGCTTTTCAGGCAGAAGAGAGGAATACTCGAAATCTTGCTAGGTGGCTTTTATGTTTGGATGGCAGTAATAGCTTAATAAGAAAACAGATACATCTGAAGTGATGGCATCACCTTGCTCAGTGTGGGCCCAAACCCATGGCAGGTCCTCTTTGTGGCACAGACAATACCTCAGAGGGGAAATTCTGTGTGTGGAAAGAGGGAAATTAGCACAAGGAAGGACACCTTTATGCATAGCTCTGTGGGGCAGAATCCAAATTGTAAATTCTCCTTCTGAAAAGAAAGCAGGCAAGAAATCATTACAAGTTTGCAGTATTCAGAGTAAATGAACCTGCATGAACTGCCCCTTTTGCAAGCTGAAGTCAAGCAAATTACAAGAAGTGGAKGTCCTGTTAAGTGCTTTTTATATATATATATGGTTAAATGGCTTACAAAAATCAAGAATTCTCTAAGTATAAGTCTCTGGTGTTTTATATTGTATGTAGCTGAAAAAATGTTATATCTACTTCCCAGTTCAGATCTGATCTCTGACACATAAGTTTAGCCTTTGTGCCTTAATGGTTGTGTATGTGTATATTATATTCAAAATATATATTCAATGGAAATTGAATTTCAGTTAATATTTGCATTAAAATTGGGGATTCATGAGTGATGAATTGTTCACCTTTCTTTTCTGACCTCRGAGATAAACAGAAGAAAGCTAGTGATGATAGCTTGTCAAGGTAAATAAAGATACGTTGTCAAGGTGAAATGACATTGTTGAGAAAAGGAGAATATTTGGAGTTCCTGTTTCAATGAATAACATCAGGGGAACGTTCACCCCCATCAGGCAGCGCTGAAAAACAAGCTCTCAGAAGGTCACCAGCTCGAGCTTGTAACCTTGCTGCCATTTGTCTGGTAGGATCTCTCTTCATCGTAAACCTGAATGTGTATATTAGGATTGCAATGAAGAGAGAGTCTGAAGAGAATATTAAAATAGTTGCTATTGAGCCAGGAGGAAAATGTTTGTTTCTGCAAGCACTGGAGCCAACAGAGCTGTTGAAATAAAGGTCATTTTTAGAACGTGAACAGTACTTTGGGAACCAAGCAAGATATTCTTGTGAGAGAAGAGAGGGAGATGTACAGGGAAAAAAAAAAGAACAGTGTTTTTGTTATTCCCACAGAGAACTAAAAAAATCACTTAAAAAAAAATAAAAAAGGTGAACTTCTAAACACTCAACATTTAAAACTTATAATAACTAAATGCTATATTTAAATGGTCTTTCAGTCAGACAGTTTTCTAGATGCAGTGAGGCTGGAGAAAGAGGCAAACAGGATAACTTTAAATATTTTTGTTTTGTCTGTCAGGTGGATATGGAGGTCACTAAGGACAAAAGCCTGTTACTGACTTTGAGGCACTTTCTGAATCAGGGAGGATAAGACACCCCACTTGCAGTCTGTTTTAGACAGGGACTTAAAATTGCAATACAAAAACCAGATACATGTGTTGTGCCCAGTTTACTTTAATAGGACTCTGAAGTTTCCAAAGTCTGGTCATATGCTGTCAGTGGCAGGAAAAGAACCTAAACATCAAAATAAACACATTCTTTCAAAACTATTAAGTTGCTGAGGAAGACAGTTTGTGCTCTATTTATTTATTTACTTATTTATCTATTATTTCTAAGTCTGCAGGGAAACAGGTTCTCCAGCTAAGAAATGTTAATTATAAATTGATACCTTTAGAGTAAAAGGAGGGAAGAACAAATGAGCACCCTTCTTTCTCCCCACATAAGTGTATGGTGCTGACAGAAGCAACCACACTTCTGAAGAGAGTAAGTCAGACATATGTTTATTCTCTTAGAAAACCTCTGAGATCTAATTTCATATGATCTGGTTTTAACCAGTGAGCAAGGGAGAAGCCTGCCATGTAACTGAACCATAGCAAATTTTTTCTCAAATGCACATTAAACTGATTTTGTGAGTTAAACCTAAGAAAAAAAATCGTGAACTGCATCCCAATTCAAAACTCAACAAAAAGAGAACGTCCAGGTGCTTTTCCTGTATATGTCACTCCTCCTCCTTCTTCAAACAACCAAAGCTTGTGCCCATTTGGCAAGTTTTCTGTTCTTAAGCTGTGATTTTTCGGAAGTGTTAAGGTAAAGTTGGTGAAATTTGATGGCACTCGGCTCTTCCTTTGAGCAGCTCTGTGCTACGCAGAGTCAGAAGGCATGTCAACATCTGGTGCTGTAGAKAGACCCAAATTTGAAAGAGCACAGAGAAAAACTCAGCTGTAGGCACACTAGTTTGTTTGATTCCACTGGTGGCATCTTCAGAAAATGGTCTGCCTAGTCAATGTGTGCACAAGTGGGATCATTTCACTTTTCTTCTACCTTCCTTCATCTGCAGGTGCGCGTCCTACCGTGGTTTATATATGTTTTCTGGCCTCGTTTCCACTGGATGTGTTGATACTGTTAGGAGGTAACACACCAGTGGTCGTGYGGTCTTGAAGCAGACTTCCTCCGCGTTTGGGTCAGGTGGTGGCTGGTCAATATGGCTGCTCGCGGTGGCGAAGGCGGCGCTCACATTGCATGAACGATGCGGCGAGGGGAGGGCTCGGCAGGGGCTTTCTTTGCCTCCACTGCAGATAGGGGTCATGCAGAATTAGGCAGTCTCAGTCATGTTCCCTGCAAGATCATCAACAAGCTTCAGTTTTTCTTTGAAATGTAAATGATTGATGTCTCAACTGCTTGAATACTAAACCCAGCAGATCACAGAGCTGGCATAATACTGGATTCTCTTTAACTAACCTGTCTTTTAAAAACGGCTGTTTTGTTTTCCACYATATACTACTCCTTTTTCTTCTGTATCTTGATTTATACTTTCTAAACTTATGTCAGCCCTGAAAAAGCTTTTATTTGTTAGCAGGTTTTTGTGGGCACATTAGACATAAAGGTCACTCAAACACAGATTTGCTGTTCTGCATTTGAGCCTCATGCTGTCTTGGTTCCAGATTTTTATGTAAATGGTATTAGGATAGTATATTTATTACCACTGAAGAGACAGACCAATCAATTTAAGAAAGCTGATGGTGCTGCACTAGATCACGTTCTCTTGTTTAAAAATAGCAGATCAAATGCTGAAAGTTGCTGAACGCTTTCAGTCCCCACTGTAGGAAGGTAGAATTGAAAATTAAGAGTATTTCCTAGGATTTGGTCCCCAGTTTAACAAACTACTAAAGTGTGTCTTTCTATGCTTAAGTCTGTTGTTTATGCAGCAAAACACTCAAATTGCACTGATCTGTGGAAATAGGGCTGAATATTGCTGATTTCAATAATATATTTTAGAAAAAACTACAAGGTAAAATCATAGGAGCTTTTTTCTCTTCTCCTCCCCCCACCCCCAACTGCATGTTTGCAACAGGTTTTGAGATAAATAGGATCTATAGGTCTCTAGTAGCCCTTAAACTAAAATCTTTTATTGTGTAAGAGATCCAGCTGGCTGTTCTGAAGACATTCTAATTTTTCTGTGTATTAGCAAGAACCTTTATAGAGGATGTATGCATAYTTTACTGTTAAAGGTTATTGTGCTAATTTAATTTTTAGATGATTTTTTAGTAATATAAGCATACATAATCCCATTTGTTGTCTTTATTCTAAAAATATTGAAGTACCAACCACAGGAGAAGCAGTGAAAACATATTGTTTTCATCAGCTTCATTTTGTGGACTATAAATCATATAATAATGACAATAGATTTTAACAGTTGCCTATGCCAGGTTTACTTGGCTGTATGTTACTAATAGGAAAAGACACTAGAAGCAGGTTTGGTACTGCCTTGTAAGTAGAAAGGACTGTAGGTGTTTGGGAGAAAGATTGCCTAGAGCGATTTTTTAATTATTTTTTAATTTTTAAAGAAAAGGCTATTTGCCATTTTCATGACATTTTTCTCTTCAAATGTGTGTTTCATTATCAGTAACAGAAATCTTAATTAAAAGTATTCTTTCTTCTGCCTGGATAATTTGAGCATGTCATAATATTGGCTGTACTGTTTTGGAGGCTGTTCTGAACCAAAGACTTAAGTAAAATAATTTCATGACATAAAGCAAAACATCCTTCTCGTGTGCCACAGTTATCCTTGGGTTTCTAGACCTTGCAGCACCAGTMCATGTAAGGTTTTCTCCCCTTCTCTCACTTCCATGAGGTTCTGTGAACTTGCAGTCTGGTAACCGTGAATTTAAGTCTCTGAGCGAGCTGTGGCAACCCCTGGTTTGCTGCAGGCTGAGCCTGCGCACACATAAAATGGTTGTGTAGAGGTCCCAGGACAGGCCTTTCCCATCCAGCCCCGCAGCCTTGGGTTGCTGCTCCAGCACGGCGTTTTGGGGGAGCTGGCTCTTGGCCTGCCCTCCGGTGATGTGGGGCTGTTGCAGGCTGCCTTGGGTAATGCTACTGGTCTGCACTGGAGCAATTGCTGAAAAGCAGAGAGCAAAGACAGAGCTTGTTCCTGGCTGCTATTCCCCCTCCCCCYGGAGGCGGTCCAAGCTTTAAACAAAATCTTGAACCGTCACAGTAAACTATTAATATTTTGCATATTCACATGGAGAAGACCTAATCCCATTTCCATCTCAATGTCCATGTCAAGAATGTTTTGCTTTTCCCTAAATTTGACAGTGTATTTCTTTTGAGAAGAACAGAAATGGCAGGAAGATTGGGCATTTATTTGGCAGAATAAGTTTCAAATATGCTTCTGTTTATTTAAAATAAAAGCAAGCATAACAGTAGCAAAACTGGGATGTGGAACTCTGGTGGTGCCAGTTAAACACAAGATTGTTTTCCTTAAATTTTTTAAAACCGGCAACACAGTTGTGTCTCCTATTGATTTGTATTCYGGTGCCAGACATTATTACCACTAAAATATAGTCCATGTAAAAATCAATACACGCATACTATAGTACATTAATTACTGTATGTTTTTTGTTTTCCAGCTAGGTGCTTACTGATTCCTTATTAGATCTTCAAATGATAAAAATCTAATGAGCCTTCCCTATGTAATCTGTTATACAATATTACTTCAGACATAGAACTGTCTGACTTGCTGGCAAACTTCAGCAAATTCTGCTATAATATTGCTTCCCAGTATTAGAAATTATTGAAGTTCTTGAAAGACTTTACAATGTATCCCAGAAAATAGTCATTGCAGGATTAGATGAATAAGTGGAACATGTATGTATCTGAAATTAGGAACCACTTCTCAGATTTTTCATTAAAGAAATGCATTCCTTTGTATATTTTAGCTTTCTCTTTCTCCATACTCTACTATTAACACTCTCAGAAAAGAGTAGGCAATTAGATATACAATTACTAATTTTGTTTTTACCTGAATGACCTTCTGTTGTAGGGTTCTCTTTAGAAAAATCATCTTGCATTAAGGCTTGTTTTTTATACATAAATGTGTACTATTTTTGAAGCATCTGATATTTCTTGAAATGAGCATAACAAACAGCTCATGAATGTTCACAAATGAACTGAAAATATGTATTACATAAGCAAAATCCCTTGTTACCTTGTAAATCACTGCCCTCTTGTAAGAACTAAACAAATGTATTGCTTAGGGTTGCAGCTGAGGTTAAAACAACTATTCAAAACACATTTCCTTTTTCATGCAGGTTTCTAAAATAGTTGGAGATGACTGTGGTGTTGACTTAGAAATAATTTCAGTTTAAAAACACTCTGCTTAAGACTTCCTGACCCTGATGTGTTTAATCCTGTTCAGCACTCCATTTCTGACTTGAACATCTAGAAGTTCAGCTTCTATGTGTCTTAAACATGTTCAGCCTAACTAGCCAAGCATCTAGTTCCCTCACACATTGTACTGTGACATGAAGATGGCTTGATTTATTCATAATGCTCTCTGCATGTACTGATTTAGTTACCACTCGCAAAGTAGGTATAGGCAATGTGTTGTAAAACTTTACTAAAACAGAAGGATACTTACTGCATTAGACTCTATGTAAAACACTTAAGAAGTAGGAAATAGGGATTTTAGCCTAAGGAGTCTGAGATATATTTTCCATTATCCAAATATACAATATACATCTACTATGCTCAGTTTACTGTGGTGAAGACGCCCAATACAGGTATGTTGTCCATTTGAGTTTTTCTATTGCTGCTAATCAGCAGCATAATGCTAACAAAAGTTGTTAAAAAAAAAAAAAGCAAAACAAAAAAATCCTGTCATCCCCAGGTAGTTTAAAGCTATGCATTGGAGAGATGAGGGTTTGAGTCCTTTGGTCAAACAGCAACATTGTAAATAATATTTAGAAGAAAAATTCCCATTGATTTTAAAAAAGGAAAAAGTATACTTCTGATCATTTTTCCTCAAGGGGTAATTCTATGGTCTGGATCTTGAGAGGATGGAGGCATTTCTTAACCCCTTGCTCAAGAGTCTAAGTGTCCCTCATGTGAGGGACAAAATCTCAGACATAATTGTCTTGGCATTTCCTACTGGGTATCTCTGGAGAGGTACCTAATTGGTGGTGKTTTTTTTAAATTCATTTTTGTTTTATCATCCCTCTTTGAGTACCTAGTCTATTATAATCTAATAGGTATATAATACCTATATAGAGAGTCTTTGTTGATAACAAGACAAAATATGCACCTCTTTTTTCTTCTGAAGTAAAAACACAAGAGAAAGAGAAGCAGCTTAGCTGCTGGCAAATTCACTTTTTTTTTTTCCCCCCTTTTTTAGTAATAGTGTTCTGGTTCTTACCAGTGTCTGTGACTTTAATTCCTTGAACTTAAAAGACTGGCAAGTTATTAATCAAGTATCTAGCATGTTATATTGCTTGTTTTCATATTGACTCTAGAAAGAAGGATGATGCAGTTTCTAATTAGGAAGACTGATCTAGAATGACACTGACGAAGACCCAGATATTGAGTATGTGATTCATCAGCACASTATACTAGAAGTCTAAAAGAAAGGAAGCCTAATAATATAGAGTAATATGGTAATGAACTCTGCCCTTAATGTATAAGCACATTAACAGGAAAACATGTCCAAACCTGTTAAAAATGGTATACACTTTCCATGAATATTCATTATAGCCCATGCCTTAATTCAGGTAAAGCATAATTTGGATGTACGGCTTTCTAGAGAAATAGCTCTGAGGATGTAGGCCAGGGAGTAATGCATGATAASGCACACAGAAAAGCTGAATACGGTTTACAATGCAGACTGTGGAGGAAGATTCAACAAAAACGTTATCTGGACTTTCTGATTAAAGCTAATACTACCCTATGGCAAATTCCACATATGCCACTAAGCAGCTCACAGTACCCTGTATGCAGTAGCTGCAGGATAAGCATTGCATCTCCCAGTCTGCCTTGGAGAGAAGAAAGGCATGCGACAGCAAGGCCTTGCAAGCTCCTCTGCTGCTCCTGTCGAGAGAGGACAGTATGTCATTCAAACAGATCTACAGCACTGAAGATACTCACCTAAACTGCTTCCCTAGTGGACAGATCCACCAGGTCCTGTATGCCAAGAGAAACCTTGCAAGTGTAGCATGAGAAAATCCAAAAATGGGTGCTTCTCCAAATGACATGACTTTTTCCAATGATATGTGCACTATGACATGGACACTGAAAAAAAAGCCCTTTATACTATTGAAATCTTGAGTTGATCATGATTTTTTCGCAGTAGAGATCTGCTCTACTATAGACAGTCTCTCAAAGTCAGTAGTATGTTCAGTAATGCCTCATTTCTGTAAAAACTACTTGTTAGTGTCTTCCAAAAATTTGTTGTCCTTCCATACAGATCTTAATGTTCAGAGCTTCTGCTATCGTGGCTGGATGATGACAAATTTTGTCCTCAAATTAGATGTGTAACTAGTGCGTTGTGTTGTCTTGTAATGTAGAAGCAGCAAAACATCTTTCCTCAGAAGTAACGTTCAAATTATTTTCTTCTGTATCTCAGTCCCTCAGAGCTATAAACTGATTGGAATTAATTAATGATGGGTGAGTTCTATGGAAAGCTGCATATTTGTTACTCTCTTCCTAGTGTCTAAATCTCTGTGTCCCTATTTGCATGCCAGGGAAGCATCGCATGAACAATTTTTTTTCATTCAAGGCCTTGAGCTTGATCTTAGCCAAAAGGGCAGGGATCTTCATTCTCTCTTCATTAAAATTAGTTTATCATTATAAAGTCATATAAGAAAGGAACTCACACTCTGAACATCTCTTGAAAAAATTAAGAGACTAGCAGGAACTGGTAAAAGTCTTGACACTAGTCTTTATTAGGCATATAATGAGTTGAAACTGCTATATGAAAAGTGATAAAGGGAGGAAGAGGCTTTAAAATACGAGATATAAAAAAATTCTTTGAGGCTTATTTTTTAATCCACAACTGATATCATCAAGCATGTTTCCATACAAAGAAGGCTAGAAACTCACTTCAAACAAAAAAAGAACCATTTTTTTCAGCTAACATGCCTTGAAAAGCTGAGCCTTTAAAAATAACAGATTTCACAAAAGCAGCTAAAAAACTTTTCAGGTGAAACAATTTTCTGTCCTTCAGATCATGGGAGAAATGTGGGAGGAATTGTGATCATCTGAATCACGATTCCTCTGTAATGCACTTGCATATCCCCATGACAAGGCCACAGAATCAGAATATAAAATTCTAATTTAGTTATGCATATTTGAAAAGTATTTAAAAGACTTGCTAAGCTTTAAATTGCACTGGAGTTGTTTCAATAATCATTCAGAATTAATGTACAGAGCTATGGAAGCTAAGGATGACACAGAGGCTACAGTGACAGAATGCAGATATCTGCAAATACCACAATATAAGGCAGATTCATTTGGAAGGCTCCAGTTTTTACGACTTCCAGTTTTGACAATGAACTTAGAATTTGGATCTACATTTTCCAATGGTTTGCCATTTTGCCGTGGGTCTGTTTGTTCATCTCTATTTCAAACAAATTTAGTCAGCAGATAAAGATGAAGTCCTCCTAGGAATCAAACTGATATTCCACTTCTCTTTTTCTATCAAAATGGCAGATAGCCATCTCTTTTTCAGAGATGAGAACGGGTTTGAAGACATTTTTAGTATCTGCTAAGAATGTAGCTTTGTGAATGGTCCTAGTTCCAAAAAAAGGGTGCAAATGTTCAATATTTGTCTTTTGAATTCATGAAGACTTTGGGTTTTTAATGATAGCTCATATTGATCATATTAAACTGAATAAAATTATATCCTTGGTATTGTGTCTATCTCCTCTCTCTACCTTACGTTGATYGTACAAATTTCAATTAAGTTGGAGGCTGTCAGGATATTTTGTAAACTCCCATCTTAGGAAGAGTAGATATTGCCWTGATTAACTGGGGCTAGATTATTTCACAATATTACTTGCTGGTGAGCAGGGAAAACATTAAACTGCAAAGAGGGCTGTTTTGAATGTGTACAATTTAAGTAAAACAGTTATTGCAAAACCATACTGCCATAATACAGACTTTCACAACTGTTTAATTCTTATTAATTTCTTCAATTTCTAATTCGACACCTTCTCTTTTAAATTGCAGTTCCAAATATTTGGACAGTTGTTAATATAACTTTTAGTTGCAAACAAAAGTACGTTATTCTTCCTATATGTTGGTTCTCTATGGGGCTATGTTATAAATTCCATAACGGACTGTAAAACAGACCGTTGTATAATTGTGTGTATATATTACCCTAAAATCTCTAGGCTATCAGATAATTCTGGCGTACCAACAACCTTTGCTAGCTAGATCAGGTTAAGCTAATGACTGCAGAGACCGTGTAATCACACCTGAGGCAGTGCTGAAGAAAGGCGGCTACAAATCAGGAAAAAAGGTTTGCCAAACCAGTGCGTAGGCTTTTGCAGCACCTTGCTTGTTAAACTCTTCCCGAGTTAAACATCAACCCCTTATTCTTGCCCACAATCCTGCCCTCCCGTGAGATCTCTTTTGCCTTTCCCACTGACAGCACAACTTCTTTGGAGTCACTTGATCAGCATGTTCTTGGAAGTGCTCATTTTGACACCATGGTCTCATTAGCCTGCTACGTTGATGACACCAGAGTTAATGGAACGGGTGAGAGGAGAGGGAGAGGGGCTTCCCTGTGGAAGTGCTGGTTATTTCTACAGGTACCTGTACGTGTTAAAATGGTAAAATATTCAGAAAGTTTTATTTTTTAATTGGACTTTCAAAATTGTGATTGATGTTTATACTCAGTGTTACTTTCTGGGAAGATGAAAGAGAAATCTTTGTTTTTAAAGGGTTAGTTTTTTGGGGGGTAAATTAAAACTGGATCATTGAGTTCAGTTGATATGAAATGGTTCAATTTAGCTGGTGAGCTGACCAGCTAATTCATACGTTCAGGGTTTTATTGCCTAATATGTAAAGTTGTAAGAATACAGCAAACAAATAAACAGAAATTGCCAGGTCAATAAGCACGGGAAAATAGAGATATAAACACTGAAGTACTGAATATAAGCAAGTACTTCTGAATCCTCAGAGGAGTCCCTTGGAGAGGCATGTTATGGAGCCTCTCATGTGTTTTATGCGCGCTGGGGTGAGGATTAATTCCAGTAGTTGCCTTTCTGATATTTACACAATTTTATACCATTTCCTCATGTTCTTGTGTTTGTTTTATTGTCCCCCCCCTCCCCCCCTTCTGTTCTCCCCATGGCTAACACGTTTATCCCTCACTGTGTTGGCAAATGACTGCTCAGCAGGCAAACGCCTAATGCGGGAATATGGCAGAAGTTCAGGCCGATGGCTCAGGAGGCGGCAGCAGAGCGTTTTATATGCTGCCATGGCGCGCCGACAACCGATGCATTGCTTCGGAGAGGAATCGCACTTTTCTTTATCGCTGCTGGACAATGGAGATTTCTGTTCCAGTGATTTTCTGTTGCTGCGTGAGAGTGACGGGCCTGTAACAGTTAGTGTAATAGGGAAATCAGGTTTTTCTCAGCAATTCTCTTACTAGGCAGCCTAGACACCACGTTGCTYGCTTTTCACGTTTTGAATGATGAACTTTCAGGGTTCACGGAAACCTAAAATAACAACTGTCTGCTGGCTAAGAGTGTGCCTGGGGAGTACAGTTTCTTGAGCGATCCACCGCACTATTTTTGATTGAGGACAGCTAAGATGAAGTGACCTGTGAGGGAGAGGACACTGCGTGGTGTTTACACCGTCTGCAGAGGCTAAAGGACGCCTGCGTGGTCGCTGCTGAACGAGACAGTGGAGGAGGGYGACTTGGCCACCTTGGGGCAAAGTCACTCACTGTCCCCCACCAACATTTTGCTACAGTGGCTCCACTGGAAATAAAAGGGGAGTAATGGAAGAGTACGTTAGCCTGTATTTATATTGCATTTTTAGCACTGCAATACGTATCTCACAAGATACTCTTTCCTTTTACAGAGTATATCTTGCTATGAGTAATTAGTATCATCAGTGACAGTTTTGTTAATAATAGGAGCTTGTTACATTTGGTCATTGAGACATGGAATATTTTGGAACTTGCGCTGTCTTTGGATTTAGCCCTYTTCTCAAACTGCATGCTTTTTCCAGCAGAGCCTGGGGCTTGCTGGGTTAAATGATGTCTGAGGAAGGCTTTAGCATTCACTGCTTGACTGCTCTATGCGGAATTAAACGTACTTAATGATACAATATTATATGTAGTGATGAACAAAATATAACCGTGGTGTACCACACTGACTAAATTACTGCATTTTCCTTAAGTTAAACTTCTATATCAAGATTTATAATTTGATTAATATTAGTCATGCATAACAACATATTTGAATTAGATTCACAAAGCTGGTGCAGGTTATACTTAAAGACTTCTGATACATAAATAACATAGGGTATGATGCCTGAGGTCGTCTTCTGTAAGATGTGATGGAAGCACATGAATATGGAAGAGATCTGAATCCCACATAATTTTTTTCCTTCCAAAACATTTAGAAAGGGTGAAAATATTGCTATTGTCAAAGTTATATGTGCATTACGAAATATGCCTACTACTGATGCTCTCAAAAAGACAAGCCTGGTTGTTTTATATAGTTCAGGAGTTGTACCAGGGATGTTAAGATCATTCAGGTGTTGTATGTTCATGACCTTTAATAAACACATGACAGCTTTTATTACCTGAGGTTTCAAACCCCAGTGTGTTGAAAGAGGGATGGTGCTAACTGAGGCAGAAAGGGGAAGCATGTGAGCTATTGCTTGTTTGGTTTGCTTATTTGTTATAACACTACTCGAGCATAACTTTCTTAGTGACCTTTTAAATTATTTGGTACTTGATGATGCACTTCATTTGAGAGTGTGTCTTAGCCTTGAGATTTAAAGTGGCTGTCGCAAAAGAATATTGATGTGCAGGCAGTTAACAGGTTTGGACTCCAGGGAAACACTGTGAGAAAGCCATTTGTTTTTGACACTGCCTGCATTGGGACAGTCAAGTTTTACTGGACTTGGACTTGCACAATAAAAGTGATATGAGGTAGCTGAAACTTGTCATGTGTTGACTTCTATTATTCCTTTTCATGTTAGTCTTACTCAACAGATGTTAATTCTGTTAATACACAGAACTACTCTATTTTGGTCTGTAATTCATTTTCTTGGAATCTATAGAAAACTTATTTAATGAATTTTTTTTTTTCTGCTCATGAATTTTCAGTGGATTGAGTTTACCTTTTAAACTTAATTTCAAATTTTCATTAAATATACCTATATAATTCTTGAATATATCTTGCTTACATGCAATTATCAGATGTTATTCCTATTATTGACATGAGTACAGATAGTTATAACTTTGCTAATTTAAGGAAAGGAAATGTATATGTGATAGTTTACCTTTCAGTAAAGTCTTCCACTTTTCTCTTAAAGCTTACACTAATAATTTAGTCTTTCAGAAAGGATGAAATATTCTTTTGGTATATCTTTTATTTCTTAAGAAAAGCATCCTTGTTCCAAAGAATTTCCATTAATATATATATATAGATACAATAAGCATAGCCTCTCTTGAGTTTTAATGTCATTTCTGTAATAAGCTATGTATATGCATTCCTAATATAATGAAGCTTCTTTTTTTTTCTTTAAAAATTTGTTTTCTCTCCTTTATAATAACTTGCATTCCCTGACATCTTCCAAGGCTCCCATAAAAGAGCTCTCTTGTGTGGCGAATCTGTTTGCCAGATTCCAATTTAGGTGGAATTTCCACTGGAGTTATGAACCTCTAAATGCAGAGACCTATTAGGAAAATGCTGACAAACATATTGTAAATATAATTCCGTAATAAAATGTTTTGAATATCCTACATGCTGCTGCATGTTCTCACTGTCACTCAAACAAATACTGTATACAAGAGGGAAAAGAAATCTGTCACTGTAAGACATCCCTTCTAAGAAACTGCAGTAACTAACACTTTTCAACAATTTATGTCTACAAAAAAAATGAAAGTTGCAGTTTATTCAGCTCCACTGTGATAGTGGTTGAAACACACATTAAAAATAAATCCCATTTAGTTCTGAGATCCCTAGTTTTGGCATTACAATTTTACAACATCACATGGAGGACAGCACAGGGCTCCCTTTAATTGGATTGTGTTGGCCATAAGACACTCTGGACCCAATTCTCCAKCTGCCTTAAATATTCCATAATCCTTCTCACAAAGTGGGTGTGAAATGCTATCATTTTTGACACAATTACATTTTACACCTGCTTTGCTCATGTGGAAATGTCAACACAAGGTTCAGAGCAACGAAGAGGTTCAGAGTAACATAAAGGCTGGCCCCTTACAATGTAATATAAAGAGTAATACAATATTCAGAGCCAATCGGGTAACTGCACAAAGTTACCAGCRTAGGATGGAGATCATTCCTTTGGTTGAATATAAAGTCTAATGATTTCTTTGACTAAATGAATAACTGATGACAGAGATCTACTGACATAATGAAACACATTACTTTTTCTTAGCACTACTTTAGTATGGGTGAGGAAAAAAAAATGCAACACATAAGACACAACTGACTTTTGTTACCATTTTTTTTAAGGTAGAGCACAAGGGGAGATTTGGATAGATACTGTCTCTCAAGTACAGCTCAGGTTAATCCTGCTTGAATGATTTTCTCTTTGACATGCATTTGCCAAAATCATCTGACTTTTGCTGTTTTAAAGCTACTATAAGTGAGAGGACAGTCTGTTCTGTAGCTTGGTCTCAGAGTTTCTCTTCCTGATTAAAACAGCTT
>NW_020447497.1:759198-904514 GCF_003343035.1 Apteryx rowi | reverse complement strand
GTGCTGGTCTTATGCTGTAGCAATTGGTGTTTACAGAATAATGACAGCATCTATACTGAACATACCCATCCTAAAAGGTGAACTGGATAGTTACTTGTTTGACTCCAGCATCAAGCTGATAGCCCAGGAGATGCTGGATATACCACGGATAAATAACAGGCCTGACTGTTGTTTTTCAGAACATCAACGTAAATTATTTAGTTCTGGTCAGTGTCCTTTGTTCTTCAGGACAGCTTTTCTATAGGCCTGTGGACAACCTCCTATGTGACATGTGGCCCCAAATACTGGACAGATTTTGGTGGGATTATGTCATGAGGTTGACGTGAAGGTTTTCATGGGACCCAGCTTTGGACAAACTGTCCTCTACACTACTTTCTATCGAAAATCTTGTGTTTTTTTCCATGGATACTTTCTAAGTAAGCTTTAAAATATTGAGTAGTTCCATAATCACTTTTAACTTTGTGAGCCACAGAAAACACGTGGTGTTCTTCTTTTAGAAGAGATGGGCCCTGTTAGTCCCATCAATTACATTTGTGCCTTCATGCTTTTATTCATTATCCAAATGCCTGTGCATTTTTAAAGCAATGAGAAGAAACAACGCTACATAAATTAGGTTAGAAAAAATGCTGAAATAAGAAAGTATCATGAAAAAGTTAATGTTTTTTATTTAGGGTCTTAAAGTTTATGAGACTTGCCCGCMCATGTCCCTGTTGATAAAGTAATTTGGCCAAAGTGGAGTGCTAAGATGCTAATCAAGCTGTCCAMTCTCATGCACCTGAGCTGGCTTGTTAGAAGAAACACACAGCTGAGGATTATTTTAAACTTATCAGTGCATTTTAAGGACACCTGATGCATCAAATGGACATTAGCATTCTCTACTATGTTGCAAAGTTTCTGTAAAATTACTGTCATTACTATCACTGCATTTCGTGGTGTAAATGCTGAGCTCAAACTGCAAAGCAGTGAAGCCTCTTTATTTCAAAAGTAACTTATCAAAGAACTTCACCTCAGACTTAGTTTTCCATTCAAAACTTGAGCTAAACTAATAGAAATAGCCTATGGAATAAAAGTGGAAAAAAGAAGGCTAATATTAATAGTGTCTATAGGCCTCAACTAATTCAATAACTCACTGTGTCAGGTACAGTACAAAACCAGACTAAGAGACTGTCCCTTCTAGAAACTCCCATGTTTTTATGAATGTCTTGCCTCTTCTATGGGGGGAAGGAAAATGGAGATGGAAAAGTGAAACACAAAGGTCTGGAACAATATGGGGAATAGCAATCAAGACCGAGTTTGAGTTTAATATTCCATTCATTAGAGCAGAACGCCTTTCAACCACATCAAGGGAGAGATCAGTCACACGGTGAAAGAGACTTCAGATTACAAGCTCATTAATTACGAAATCTAAAGAATAGATAACATAAACTTTGGTGAAGATACACTAAACAGTATATAGTGTTATGTGTGTACCATGCAAATTGCTTTGAACCCTGAGTGAAAAGTAGTGAGCTGCTTTTTTTTTTCTGAAGAAGAAAAATAATGAATACGCTTTAAAAAGRTAATAACATACCTATATATCACTGAAAGAGGAGGCAGAACACAAAACAAATKAATGATTATTTGTAAACCTAATAAGGGAATGTCAAGGACAGCTAGTGTACCAGACAGTACATGAATGTGAATGATAAAAGGGAAAGCAAACAGCCACTAAAAAAAACTACAGGAGAATTACTGTGCCATTAAAATCAAGTATAAAGAGGCTTTATGATTAACTGAAAGACTAACCACTCTGTTTTTTCTAATATCCAGGGATGTTTGTCAAAAACTTTAATGATGTAATTTACTACTGTCAACTAAGAACCTTTTAGAGGGTGAAGGTATGGAAAGAGAAAACCAGGTTCTGGGCTGAAAAAATCTGTTGTGAAGCTTAGTTGCTTATATGGCTGGGAGTGTGGAACCTCCGTATCTATATGTACTCTTTATGTACAAAGTTGATATGGGATTTCTTTCTTTCTTTTTTTTTTTTTTTTAACGACATTACTTATTAAACAATCATTTTCAACCCACTCCTTGCCAGCACTTTGCAAACTTTCATCCCCCAATTATGATTTCACTTATACGAACGCATTATTGAGTTTTTTTTTTTTAACAACATAAGCTTTGGTTTGTGCTTCTGAGGAAAAAATCCTGTAATGCTATTCTTAAGCTGAGTCTAGTTTTAGAAGATTCAAATTTCAGAATTTTTAAGCTGTGGCTGAGGCATTGCTTTGAGACTTTTTTTAAATCTTGGTATGACTTGTTTTCTTTGAAAGAAGTGTTATACAGTCACTTACTGCATACCACAGAGGTACTTTGATCTTGCATGTCTCAAGTTTCTTGGAAGATAAGAATAGGAAGTGATCACCTTGATTGGACATCTTATATACCCCTCATCCCCAGCTTTGTTTCTGAATGTGTAAAACCCTTATTTATTGTGAATTCTTATTATTGTATCACAATGTTTCCTAAAGGAGCATCTTTGTATGGGGAAAACTACATTTCATTGCAAGTGCAATGCTCTGAAGGAATGCACCAACTTTTACAAAATACATTCTAGAATGATATGAGTAGAAAACAGTATTTGAGGAACATTACACTTTGTCCTTACTGGAGACAAAATTTTGCTTTTTTTTCCCATTTAGAACCCTAAGTTAGTAAATTTCATATCTTACAGCATAATGTAAATCTTTACTGATGAGGAATGAGAATTGTTCCGATTTGTCTGTTTTCAGCATGGAGTTTCAACCAGCTTTAGCTATAGCCTAATGAAATTCAAATAGCTGGACTGAAGGTTAGAAAGGGGATGACACATGAGGCTGATTATTAATAATGTATGTGAGCAAATATACTTGCAGTAGCAGTTCCAACAGTGTGGAACAAGTTACAATAAGAGGTCTGCCTCAATATGACCTGCACTAAGAAACAGGATTGAAACTCAAGACCCACAGTTTCAAAACGTAGCTTTCCTGTCTGCTGAATTCCTAGCCGATAAAAAGCATCCCCTACTGTGCAGCAAATGTCCAAGTCATTTCCTCACAATCTGGCCAAATAAGGAGTTACAGATTCTCCACCTTCCAAAACCTGTAACCTTATCAAATGTGGAAATAACTAGTTCTGATGCTGGTTGGGTGACAAAGCAATAGCAAAGTATGTGGGCTAAATTACTTCAAGTGCTAGAAAACAWGAGACTGCCTCACGTTTTCTGCTTCTCTAAAGAGTAGAAAATCTTGGAAATTATCCATGCCAGACACTGGTGATTCCATTAACTGCGTATAGATTTTTCCCTTGCTAGATGGTCATGAAGCACAATCTCAAGACCTTGACCTTCCTTTAGATACTTCTGTTCAAAAATTCTCGTTTCTTTTTGAGTAGTGGTTTCTAACTTTCCTGTGATGTTCATCTTAAAATCTGTCAAAAACCAGAAAGACAAATAATCTTCTCTGTCATCTTCTCTTGAAAATCCAAGAAAAATGAATGCATCAGACAATGCCTTTGCATGATTGTTTTTGTGTGAGACTCTGGATACACCCATGTTATTTTCAGGCACAGGGAGGTTGTCTGAATATTCATCTGAGGTTCACCTTAGATTTTTTTTTTCCCCAAGATTTGCTGGTGTCAATCTTTCTTCTGTATTTACATGACAAGTATCTTATCTCATATAGTGAATTAGCTATGATGGTAATTTGGGATTATGATTAGTTATGATGGTAATTTGGGAAGTCCTGAATTAATGCACACACTTTAAATTGTGATAAAGTGCTTAAGTAATTTAGAGTTGCAATTTGCTGGGACAAACCTAGAAGTTAAGGGATGATCCTTGTTGATGGGCAACCTTTTATCAACCAGCTTCAATTGCTACAAAACTTAGAAACCAACAAACAAAGCCAGTAATAGAACAGGCAACTCCTGAACAGGATATCTGTTCGTTGGTGTCAACTGGGATCCACATGATTTGGATGCAAGTAGTTGATCTCATGGTAAACACAACCTGTCTCCTGTCTCTGTTTATAGAAAAAAATCTAATAATCATGCAGTGTGGCATCCTTCTCAAGGTTTTATCCATTTCCCCTGTTGCTCAGCGAATATACGAAGTCTCTGCTTAGACATACTCCGACAGACTCGACAGTGTCTGTAACAATGGACGTCATTATTCCAGAATGAACTCCTCTTTCCCTTAGCTCCCAGTAGAGTCTCGCTCTTGCATTACATAACGTCTTGTTTGGGGGGCAGAAGAGTGCTGTGTTGTCTCTTACACTTCTAGCTGCAAAACCTCTCCAAAAGTACTCCTGTTTATTCATTCAGTGCCTCTGGAAGGGACTGGGGGAGGCCTAACTGCCTTTCATCAACAGAAAGCATCCCAAACGTCAAAGCCATGGGGACCTCTCAGTGCTTTTATTTGATGATTTAAMACTGACCACAAGATGCAAAACCCCATGAATCTAGATGATCTTTCTCACTAAGTAAACGAGTTGGATTTGCAATTTTCCTGCACTCTTCAAGGTGCTTTGGTCATGCATAAGATTTTCTGGGGTGTTAACAGGATCTTATAGCAAGGTAGCTTGGTCTGGTCTGTGTACTGCTACTCTCATGTGCCTCATGGGGTAAYGGAGATGTGACATAGATGTCAGCTTTTTTGGAAGCTAAGCTGCCATTGAAGAAGAAGAGACAAGTCACTCCTTCCCTTTATCTCATCCCTGTGCTAATAAATAATTTAATTCAGGAAAGACTTGAGCTGACTTGCGCAAAGGCAAAGAGCAAGCAGGGGCGAGAATCCAGCACTGCTCAGTCCATTAGCAAGCAGCACTTCTCTTTTTGAAAACTATACATATTCTCACGGTCTTTCTTTATGGTCCTCCACTAGTGGGCTTGAGCACACGGCTTGCCCTGCAGGGAGCAATGAACGGGAAGCTACGTCAACGCAGTGAGCGCGGTGCTGCGTGGAGACCTGAAATCCTGCTGAGAGCAGGCCTTCAACGCTCAAGTGAAGCAATTCACCAGCTATCACTACCCAGATTTTGGAAATCCTGCTGGCTTGCACCCAAGTGCAGTGCATGGACAGAGTGAGAGTGGATTAGCCCACAAAAAACTGTATTGGTAGGCCGTTGCCTTTCACTCTACAACAGAGCTGCTGCAGAGAGCATTAGATGGCAGTTCTAATTTAGTTTTAAGCCCTCAAAAGCAGATGGGATTTGTGGGGATGGGAAGAGGACGGCCCCGTTAAGCCACTCATCTGGGATGCAGGAGACATAAGAGCCCTTAGCTTGCAATGGTTTCTGAGCTACTCTGAGCTGTGCTAGMCAGTCTTGATGTTGTATTCTTATTTTTCTTTGTTGACTTGCTTCATTACTCTTCCTTTTTTTGCTGACAGTTTTTTAAGTCTTGCTTTTGTGCTCATAGAGAATGAAAACAAATTTTGAATTCTTAATGTATACTTTCATAAACTGAGAAGCCAGTCCTGGGGTATGGCTCTCAAAATAAGTCTTTAAAGATTTCTCTCCTACTGCCCTGCTGCTGTCCTTGCTCTGCATGCTTGTGTTATTGCTGAGGTTGAAGCATCATTATCACTAAGGAATGAGTTTCAATGTCTATGATAAATAGTTCTGTGAAAACCTCAGCTCAGTAATAATCCAAAAAGAGAGCAGAATGTTAAAAATTTTTAGGAAAGGAATAGAGAACAAAACAGAACATCATGTATTAATCTATGCTTTGCCCACAACTTGTCACAAACCATAGGTAGCACTGATTCCTCTCATTTCAAAAAGGATATAGTGCACTGGGAGAGGTTCAGAGAAGGACAACAATAATGTCTAAAGCTATGGAATAGGTCCCGCTTAAGGAACAACCAAACATAGAAACGCAAAGCTCCTCAGCCTAGTAAGAGATGACAGAGGTGGTAATGTGGATGGTCTACCAAATAAAGAGATGTCAGGACAGAGAGGAGAACTGAAAGGAGAGGGGAAGAAGTTGAATTTGATAAAAAAGCAYATACTCATCCTACTGCACTGAGGGTGAAGAGCAGGGACACGGGGCTCGTGGCGGGTTGTCGGGGCYGCCCACAGCGGGGGTGGCACAGGGGTCGGTCCCCCAGCCATCCCGAAGGGGCTGAAATGCCAGGGGCTTGTCCTGGTCTTCTCCCCCTTACGGGGGAAAAGAGGGTGGCCAGAAACTGGGAACTTGTGCTGGGAGCACAAACTCCTGCTACTGCTGTGGATCGTGGCTGGGACTGGCCATGGCTAGGGGTGACACCGAGGTGATGGACCTATGGCTAATCCAGCATGTCTGCTCTTACGCTCTGTGAAAAAAGAAGAGGAAAGGAAAGGAATACAAAAATTATAGTGATGGGTTTGGAGCATTTTTTAAAAACCCACAACCTATTTTTTTTTCTCTAWTTAAGCTCCTTTTATGAATACTTTTTTCATATATAATGACATTTTCAGAGAGAAGAAAATCTGGAAGTTTCAAAAAAATTTTTTTTTTTAGTGGCATTTTATTACATAAAAGAAATTCTCATATAACACTTCCAGGCTGACAGTCAGTTAAAAGGAAGGCAGTTTAATCATAAAAAATAAACCAACTATATACACTGGCAAAAAATAACAAAATTTAAATTGGGTTAACTAGTTACCATAGCCTCAGGCTTCTGCATCAACTAGTTTGATGATTACTTTTCTACTTGTCAGAAAGGGAGAAGTGCTACAGGCAAATTCTGTTCCATGTAGCACACATGCGTGAGCTCTGTGGTTGTACTTGCTCACACGCTGACAGTGCGCTCTCGAAAAATTAATGGTGCCTCACTTTAATAGCAAGCATCTTTTAAGGAACGCTTTCAARCAAGGCTAGTCAGCCTTGGGAGGGTTTTGTTTGTTTAGAGGTGGGGGGGCAGGAAGCAAAACTGATTTGGGTCACATTCTAACGTTTTCCTCTGGGCTGCTCAGAAACAATGCTGGGAAACACGTTTTTCTACTCTCAGCTCCTCCTCAACCCTAAATTAAACTTTTTCTCGCTTTCAGAGCACATACAATAGCCTCATCTCATATTAATGCTTGTAACCAGCTAAGCATGTTTCAGCATATCCCAGTTCTGCTCTTCTTCACAACAGACACAGCCCACGCCATCCTCAAGTCTCCCCGGCAACTTTGATTTCCACAAACATTTCCAAAGAAATAAAAATTAAAATGTGTTTTTCTTTTTTTCTTCTTCCTTTCCTCCTTCCCTCATCTCCCCTCTACCCACTCAATGAGAAAGGCAGAGCACCACGCTAATAAATAAGTAAATGACAGAAACAAAACTGGCTAATAATAATGCCTGCAGAGGTGGATCTGCTAGAATCGCAAAGACGTTAACTTTTGTTCAATGCAGAAATATACCTCCATCCTTGGATTCCTGTTGAGCATCCTTCTAAATAAAGCTTGTTGCATTATTGAGACCCAGCACATCAGGTGAGGTTTGATAGCAGGACTTAACTTTTTTAATAAAGCCAAAATTACACTGAAATCACTTGCAGGAAGAGATTCTTAATATTCATATTGCGTAAGGCTGCAGATCATGCAATGCTGTGCAGTGATAGTGTCAAACAGATAACAGAGTCTTCCCCCAAAGACTTATGCTCAAAAGGCAAGACTGAACACACACAGAGCTGGATGTAACTTGAAGCACACTTAATGGGAAAGAAGAGGAGCTCCTGAAGTAGTGATTCATATATACCACTTATAAATGATTTTTTTTTAAGTTGCATAATGCATTAATAACTATAATCACTTATTTAATAACTGGGAAGTCAAACTTGATCTATTTATGCCTATGAAATTAAAAATTGCATGTTATGACATGCCTGTCTGTAGCTAGGAAATGCATGTGTTTTACACTGTTTGTTTTCCTGGGTCAGAAAGTTAATTTAATTGAAACTATAGTAATTTAGTTTGTGGTGCTATTATGCATATTAATAAGGCATTAAAATAATATTATTAATTACAGACTAAGAAAATGACAGTAAGATCCTGATTTGGCTTCAGAATTTTAGTTCAGAATAGGGTATAATTTGGATCCAGTATATTCTGAAAATGGATCCTCTGTCTCTGCAAGATTTTTGGCTCAAACAGTGAGAGACTCAAATTTTATCTTGGACAGAAACTCAAAAACTCTGCATGTTGAGGAGGTGGAGGAAAGGGAAAGAGGGTCATGTGTGTCTGGTCTGAAGGCAGATTTATTTAGACTTAGAGCACAGGAGGTAAATATGCCTGTTTGCACATACACGTGTACTTGCTGTCCGTAAATTTAGGCAAGGGAATTTGCAAAAAAGCAAGTTTGTGTTTTATCCATTTCTGCTGTACATAAGAGCAGGCGTTTAGCACACAGACAAGTCAAGGATTCTCGTGGGTAGCCTAGATGAAGTTTGGTAAAATGATTCCCACCAATTATTTGCTGTAAAAGCTGTAAAGAGAGAGGCCTGAAGAGATCTGCTAAAGAAATGACTCGAGGGAGAAAAGGGGGCAGAAGGACGGAGGCAGACCCATGAGAAGAATATTATCTTTTTTCAAGAAGGGTGTAGCATATTAACATATTGGATGACTTATGCAATACAAAAGTTTGTTGAATTAAAATGAGTTGTTGGAATTTAAAGGAAGCTGGAACAGATGAGGTTTTTTGAAATGATGCTAATATCAAATCTTCTCATTATCTGGATGTGAACAAAATACCACTTTTTCTCAGTCACTCTCATTAAGGAAGAAGGAAAAAATCTTCAAAGGATGCGTAATTTGACTAAATTAATTCAGAGCTGGGAAATAGAACCACTGAACTTTGTTCCTACCTGGGCCATGACCGATCCTACCATTTTGTGCTAATACAGTTTTTATGAAACCTTGTGGATCTATTTATTCTTTCAAATGTGTAGCTTGTATAACTTTCCAGTGAGAGAACTGGAGTCATACCTATTATATGGAAACAAAGAAAAGTGCATTCGATTGTTACATAGAGGAATAGCATCTCTCAGATAAGCCATTTAAGCCAATTTAAGTTTAGAAAGTGTGATGGGTAATTTCAGGGGACGGTTGTAGACCGGAAAGGTTATTTTCGGATATGGTTTGAACAAGTGCCAGTTCAGGCAGCCAGTTTCCAACGTGAAAGTTGGAAGCGTGTTCAGCATCTGGGCTTCCTGGTGGGGCATGTGTGGGAAGTCAGGCGTCTCTGAATGCAATACCGGGCTGGGGCACACACTGTGGGAAGCAGGCTGCCAAACTCGCCCGCAGGGAAATGCTGAGGATAGGAAAGCATCTTTGAACTCCAGGGAGGTTAAAACTTAGATCCCACCTTCCTGGTTTGCCTGGGAGATACTCTTGCCCCTTGTGATCCACAGACCAGGGTTATTTTCTGAATATTGATGCCTATTCCATTTTCTCTCTCTTTCTCCCTCTCTTTCTCTTTGTTTATTTGTTTGTTTGTTTCTTTAATGGATCAAGGGATTTAAGAACACARGTGTGTGTCTCCTTCTCTCTTTACACCCGTTCCCCTGCTTGGCTCCCCAGCCGTTGGCTCACTGGTTAGCACACTTGCGTAGGATGTGAAATTGCGGTACGAATTTCTTCATGAGGGAAGGTCCTTTCTTTGCCTTCTTTAGAGGAGTTCTCTGAACTGTTTTGCTGAGTTGAGTCCGTCGTATTTTTTAGCCCTTGAATTTAATTTTGTTATGAACAGTGGAGCAACATCAAAGATTAATTGGGCCAAATGCACATTACTTTCCCTTCCCAGGGAAGTGTCCTGATTATTAAGTACAGGCCTGGATCCTCCATTTCCTTCTTCGAAGATCACTTATTAATTTTATTGAAATTATTTATTCAGTATGAAACAAAATACATTCTTTAAAATGCAGGCCTACATAGCTACCAAATGACAAAGTGGTTAGAGCTTTCTCCCTCTAGCCTATTGCTTCTTTAATTATTTTTAGACATGATAATAGCTTTAATAAGAGGGTTGGAGAATATTTCTACCTTAGAGATGTCCATTGTTCAGTTTTTGGGATGACTTCCCAGACTGAGGGTCATGTTTCTTGCAGTTTGCTCTAGCAGAGGATAATCTTGATTCTACAGTGCCTAGATGAAAGCCTGCTTTGCTTTTGTTCACCCATGTCCTTGTTAAAAGAAAACTGTGGGTGAAACATCTATCAAATCAGGTTTCCCAAGAATGAGATGGAGAAATTAGGCCTAGTTCATGCTTAAACTGAAGTGCATCAGATGACAGGCAACTCAGATCTGGAATGATGGAGCCACTTCGGGCCATATGTGAAAAGCAGCAGGTGCCTAAGGCATTTCACTATCAAAGGGTAAGACGCTTACAGTTTAGATTTCTTTCAGATTAAACAACAGTCAAGTGGGGATTTTCAGGTGCTTAGCTGTAAACTGCTTTATTTAGTGTGCATACTAATCTAGGCATGCAACTTTTCTTTTTGATACTGCTCTAGTTACTTCATTTTGCATTCCAAAACAAGGCCGAATTAGTGACCATTCTGGAGATTCAGCCCAAATGATTAGTTTATGAGATACCATGAGCTCAGGGTCAGAAAAGAAAGTACTTCTTAGTATATTTTCTGGGATGGTTCATCTTATCTTTCCAGGCTTCTAATCTGTTAAATAAGGGCATTACTCTTTGTCTGCTTAAGGAGAAACATATTTGAAAACCACTATATAAAAGATGTAGAGTTATTGAAGATTGCTCATAGTATGGATGGCACTGTTTAGACTTCTGTTTTGCTATTTCTTGCAATGTTTTTATGAAAATGACCTTGCCAATTCTTGCCATCTCCTCAAATGTCACAGAGGAGGAAAAAAAAAAAAAATCAGCCTATTAGGCAAAATTTGCATGAAACTTCAACTTCACTAAAAAGAAGAGACCCATTGCCCTGAACAATCACTGTAATTAAAAAAGTTCTTAACTGTCTGTCCAAATATAGTAATAGTGAAAGTTATGAATTTTATCTGTCCCCTAACTATYTTAGCTTAAAAAGAAATAAATTAATGCATTTCTGATCCAGGAGACATGCTGTTTTATTAGTTAGTGTACAAGGAATTGTTAAGTTAGATGATTATGTTCAATTAAGTATAATGAATGTAATTAATATAGATTCTGGTTTTAGGTGCTTGAGCTAATAGTGCCATTAAATACTTCTATTATGGTGGATATTGTTGTTGTATCAGGGAAACAAAGTTTAAAATAAAAAAATCACAAGTCTTTTTTCCTCATTCCTCTCCCAGTGAGCAAAATAAATTCTCCCTTGTTATAACATAAGCATAACAGTTTACGTTTGTTCTGTAATTGTTAAAGCTTGTAAATAAACTATATTAAAATGGATTCTAAAAACATTGCAACATATCCTTTAAAGTATTTCATTACAGTGTGGTTACAAAATACTATTCACAATATGGGGAGCATAATCACTTCAAAGTATGGAGGATTTATTAATTAAACTCCTCATGTTCTGTGACAATTACCTTTATGTATCTTTTAGGTCTAGAAAAGGGCCAGTAACCCACAACAAATACTTTTCAAAAAGGAAGTGGCTCCAAATAGGGATTTCCTCTGGCTGTTTGTGTGCCTGTGCATGTCTTTTTGGTTTCTGTTGTTTTGTTGTGAGGTGGTGGCAGTGGAAAGATGTTTCATATGGATT
Source organism: Apteryx rowi (assembly GCF_003343035.1). Taxonomy (NCBI): domain Eukaryota; kingdom Metazoa; phylum Chordata; class Aves; order Apterygiformes; family Apterygidae; genus Apteryx; species Apteryx rowi. The sequence continues at coordinate 892,816 of NW_020447497.1, read as the reverse complement.
CACAGAGGATGCTTTTATGCCTCATTCAAGCCATYAACTGACGAAAAAACCTGTGACAAACCAGCTAAGGAAGCAATTTCATTTCTTTAGTAATATTTAAATTAGATGAAATTAARTGTTGCAGTGTAACTATGCGTTGACATAAATATTTCTTCAGGGTTTGTTTACTCTGTGCACAATGAATATAGGAATTTTGTATATAATGTGTTTACTGCTATTTAATACAAGTCATATTCTTAGGGGTTACAATACTATACAGATCCAATAGCAGAGAACAGATCAGTCTCTCCAGAAAATGTACTGATGATAACCCTGAGTCTAGAAAGATTTTTCAGACCACTGGCTCTTGCTATATTTAAAAATATATGTAGATGTATATATGTTTGTGTGTGTGTGTGTGTGTGTACATACACACACACACACACACGTATATTCCTACTTCTTAAAAAACTGAGCTGCAAAAACTTGCTTTAAGTAACATATAAGCTTGAAATTCAGGTGGTAGCTACATAGCCAGGTAGAAATAGAAGCTAAACATAGAAGACAATCTGTTTTCACAAAGGCTTCCGGTGGTTAGTGCTGCAAGTAACCTGTAGTTTCATTGTGCTAATATAATGCAGACCAAACATGATCTGAACAATTTCTACTTGTTTGACATTTTTAAGAGAACTATTTTAGTCTTTTCTGCTTTACAGCTGGTGGTACTCCATCTCTCATCACTGTTACATTAAAGCAAATCCTAAATGCCTTAAAGATAAAATTGACCTGTTACCAGTGCTGATATGTGAGCCTTGGATTGACCATCTGTTCTAAATATGCATTTTGTGAGGAAATACGGTTGCTTCTATATTCATGTAGAAGTGGCAATTGACTGGAGTTTTCCTTCACCTTACTTTGTTGTGCAAGACTGAAATTTCAGCCTCTGCTAGATGGATTTTCCCACAGTTGTTACCGACTGACAAGATGTTTCTGTGTTGTTGCAGCAGATGTGGGTGTCCTGTAGCTGGGCTACTTAGACCTTAATGCAACCAGTTGGTTTAGTTTCTCGTAGGCACCAGAGAGAGGAGAAGGTGCAGTTGCATACGCTTTCCCTTCTTTTTGTTTTTCCTACTTGTAGAAGTCTCTGATGTACGAACAGTGAGTGTTTCCAAAAGCAGCCCTTTCTCAAGTGAATTTCTGCTGGAAAAGTTCTGGGTTTTATGAGCGATCTGTAGCATGAGCTGATTGCTTATTTGTATGAAGTCTTTTCCTAGCATGCATCTAGCGCAGCCAGGAAGGGAGAGCCCCAAAGTGGCTGTCTTACATCTCGCTGCTGCATCTGTTCCCTCCACATCCTCGGTTTCCCAACACAGAAAAGTATATTATGTTTTCTTCTGCTTATTATTGAGAAGCTCAAAACTATGATAATGCTCTGACTTCATGAGCTGAAAAAAGTGGCCAAAAGACAAATGAGAGAATGAGAGAGAAAAGAAGCTTTTGTACACAAACTGTACAAAATGATTGGCTATAACTTGAGTAGTTGAACAGAAGGAAGGAAGGTAGTAGTGATTTACAGATAAAAGTGGCATAGGCACAGACTGGTACATGTTACTTTTTCTTCCATTTCTTTTCCACCTGTCATCAGCGGGAATTTGCAGCATGGGGGTGGGGAGCTCAGCTTTATGCTTCACATCTGCTGTTCCTAAGCAAAATAAAGATAAAACAAATTTATAGTGAACAATGTTGTTTAATGGCATGTGACACATCCCAGATTTCATAAACATTGAATTTATTGCTTACTTGGGTTTCACTTGAAATGATAAGGCTGCAAATCATTAGGCAATGATGTCAAATTCTGCATGGGTTGTTTCATTAAGGACACAATAAACCTGTAATTATAGCAAAGAGATTTTTGTTATTAGGTAGGGATGGTGAGAAACTATTAGATTCTTGAGCAAAATTAAAAGACAACAAGAAAACACATTACTGCGAAACCTATCCGGGCTGTGTTACAGGATTTTTTTTCCCATGAGAGACATTTAATACTTGGGATGTTTGCGTCTTTTTCCTTTTTCCTTGTTAAATAAACCACCGGAAATGTAGAGTTATAATATTGAAACTGAAACGTTCTTAACTTAAATTAATAGTATATAGTGGATGGGAGCATGAATGGATTTTTCTATGCTGTTATAAACAAGATGTAGATCAGTGTCCTTTGTCCAATCCCTAAAAATTCCCTCCTCCTGGGTGTTATACAATTCCAAATTTTCTTTATAAAGAAATCCTTTCCCTCCTCCTGAGCACACAGAATATTTGAAAAGCAATGATGATGAACTTTTCAGATATTCATGTCTACGGTGTCAATCCTTCGAACCTCACAAATGACATTTCCTCACTTCTTTTTCTTCACAGAAATGAAATTAAACACAGGGGCTATCTTGCAAGTTGCAATGCTGCAAGATTTTCTCAGTGAATTTCTTACTAGTTTAGTTCTGAGGCCACATGCTTACTGGTTTCAAAATAAAGGCCTACCGACAGATGCAGTTGCCTGCCACAGAGCCTGCCTGGCTGAGGAAATCTTACAGAATGAAGCAGAATGGGAAAGAAATCAGAAGTAATTTTAATGATCAGAGCACAGGACACGAGAGCAGTTAAAGTAATGTAAAATGCATTAAATGAGGACTGAGAGAGGATTTTCTTAGAAGCTCATTGGGGTGTCAGAAGGGGAGCCTTGTCTGTTAAAAAACTTCTGGTTTGCCTTTGACATTGCTGTAATAAAAGAAAAAGATTTAAGAAAAAGATGTTTCAGTCTTTGCAGTTGAGTATAATTTCTGCAGAAGCTTGTAAATCCCTCAGATGGAAGATCTTTATGTGGGAGTTAGAGGAGGTCCCCCAATGTCCCTTGGCAACAATACAAAACCTGTTCACTGTAGATGTTTGCGTACTTGAAGTTTATTATTCATCTGTAAAGATGAAAGTACAAATCTCTATCAGTGGAGTCTACAGCCAGCAGCTAAACCTTTAAAAGGTCTCCTAAAGTGGCATGAAAGGTGAGTGTGTTCTGCTGCAGGTTTCTACATCTGTCTTTCATGAGATCAACTGCCACTGCACTGAGGAGAGAGGAAAAAGAGGAAACGTCATTAGGGAAAGAGTGGAATCAGACGGCTGGTGGAGAAGGGTGGGAAAAGTCTCCATTTGTATGCAATGACACTATAGTATCAAAGGGCCACTGCTACCTTTAAAAGTGTTTTTTTAATAGTTTAGTGTACATTTACAGTTCATACGGCAAGAGGCTTTTCCAGAGGTGATCTACTGTTCTCAGGCCAGTTTTTACGCCAGCTGAGCTGAAGCAACTCCACAGGCTAAGCTAGTGTATCTACTTAATATACTCATCTTGGATCTTGACAAAATTGGCTTTTGGCTGCAGTGCTGGGCCTGCTTCAGCAACAGAGCCAGCAGCTATTGGTTTTCTCTCTTGTCACCAGCAGATACAGGTGCACTGATTTGGAATTACTGCCAAATATTTCAAATGGYGACATGGGCATCTCCTTTGTTCTTCCCCATGCAACTGCCCAAAGGCCATTAATCCATGACGGCTAAGAGGACTTGGCAGTGATTTGGCTTGTACATTGACAGAAGGCCCTTGAACAACTGTTTATTTCCACAGTCTTCCTGGGTAACCCTGGACATAACCTTCCTGTCACAAAAATGTAGCTGGTTATAATCTTTAGTCCTGAGAAAGGGAGGAACCTACATACAGATGTCTCTAAGTACTCTATGCCATCTTGCCTCCCACCTGCCCTTAGCTAAAATAAATGCAATTTAAAATTTAAGTAAGTTTAAGATAGTGAAATCTTATTAAAATTATTGTAATTTAAAATAAAATAAAATTGTTAAAAACTTAAAATTAAGTAGAAGAAATGCTTAAAAAAAATTAAAACTGTGGAAGTCCTCAGGGAAGAGGACTATCAAAACCTTCTTCTTCCTTCTCCTCTTTCCCTCCTCTCCCAAATGTCTATATAGTATGCACGGAAAATCTTTAAAAAGACATGCATTTGAAAAAGTAAAAGAATTTTCTGTATGCCAGTCCCTGCAAAAAACATGCAATTGGAAATGAAGAAACCGRTAGGTAAAGGTTCAAAGAGTTGTTCAAAGAGCAAGTAAAGCTGGGGTTAGTCATTATGTATCATTGCTTATGTGCGCGGAAGTGGGTGTATCTTTATCATGTTCCCATTCCTAAATAAACSGATAGTTAGACATATTTAACATGAACAGCTGTAAGTGCAATATTTTTATTTTAGTTTTTTGTGAAAATCTGCGTATCACAGACTTCTACAAATGCAAGCACAGGATAATCCTTCTTCATCAGAATTAGTCATAATGATTGTGAAGAGATCTGAATTTTACATTGCTCCTGCTCCTGTTGTGCATTTCTTATGGATAAGCAGATAGTTTCAGTTTTCAAAGATGTCAGACAAGCACTTTTCATACCAATGATTAACAGTTGTTCTCTGGTAGCAATTATTTTTATCTCTTACAACATCTAAAGGCTTGATGTGATCTTAACTAATCTTCTTGAGGTGAAAACTTCCTGTGCTTTTGTCTAAAGTTTTGAACATTTTAAAGAAAATCCCTTTAGCCATTCTTGAGTAATTAGAATGAAAAAATACCTTGTCAGCATTCTGGGTCATGTTTTGATTATCAGATACCTTATGATTGCATTAACATATTTTTGTAGTTATAATTATTTCAAAACAGATTTAGGGTTCCACCTTTCAAATTCTGCTCTTAAAAAGTGTACCAGAGTAAGGAAGGTCTGGCATGTGCTTGATATAATTACGCATATCATCCAATCTCCCCAGGATATAGGCTTAGAATAGGAATTAGATCCCAGTTTCACCACAGATGCAATCCACTGTGCATAAAACTCAGTTACTTGTGATGGACTACTTTAGGACTGTGTGTGCATAGTTCCTCTTACATTTTGATCATCTACATGCTTATTTGTCCTACATAAAATGATAAGATGTATAGAAATCATGTTACCATTGGAATTTTGAAAACAGTTATTATTTAGTTCAAAAATACACTTCCCTGTTCCAATATATTTTCAATATCTTTCCTGTTTCATAAATGCTATGGATTTGATTGTAAAGCAATGCAGTGATACAATACAGCTCTGCTCCGAAAGGACAAGTTTTTGGGAATACAGTATTTAAAGCTTGTGAATCCAGAAGAACATAGACAGTAGTTTGAGGTCAGAAGCCATTCAAAATGCATTCAAAATTCAAAAAGGGGTGACTAAATGTTAGACAGAGCATTATTCACTTCAGTAATATATCCAAAATATATGTAAAAAMCAGATTTTTCTTTCTTCATGTGGCTTATGTAGGAGCCTAAACATAGGCTTAAGCTATGTTTTTGCATTGAAGTACAGTGTGCAGCACATAGGACTAACGTGTGTGGAAGTTTCTTGCTGGATCAAACCGAGCAGAGTCCAAAAGAAGTGACAAGAGTAGAGCGTAAAGGTTATTCTCTGTGATTTCCCTTTTAGAAGCAACTCTTGGGGTGGAATGGGAACAGAGTATAAGAAAGACATCAAAAATATTTGGGATAATAAGTCASTAGCATAACAATAAAACAGCCACTGCGATGCTCATTAAAAATCAATCAAATAATAGTACTTTACAGAAAGATGAAAGATGAACTCTTGCCACACCTCTTGCTATCACCTTCTAAAATATGAATCACTGATGCCTTGTTCCTCACTAAGAAAACAGAAAGGGAAACCTTCAGCAGGCCACACAACGCTATTTAATAAACTGGTTCGTCTGAGCAGGGGACAGAACTGGACATGGGGCCACAGTGGGCTTTTTCTAGTTCTCCAAAGTTGCTCTCGGTTGTTTGCTATTAGAAGGAGCAGCAGTGGCAAGTTTGTCAGAAGGGATTTCTCTGCAAAACTTGGCACCAGCTTAGTCCTTCCTAGTCTGGCCCCGCTCCCTTAATCACACATACTGCATGATGCCAGTCCTTCAGGGGTGCGTATACACACTTCGTTTTATTTAGATTTGCTACATTTGAGAAGATGATGTACCTTAAACTCTCTCCAGTCCACCTGGCTGTAAAGCCTTGGGCGCGTTCTGTATTTTTATAAAAGTTCACTATCAAGGGTTAAGATTTTAGTTCTAGTCTATGCTTAACAGCTTGTATGACTGCTAATGGCTTGATCGCTAGATATGTCCAGGTGTTAGGAGGTGGGGTATCCTTTTATATTGCGAAGCTCTCTCTCCTGGTGGGCACTTCTGCAGCTCTGAACAGCTTTCTCTCTCCTTCCCGTCTCCCCCTTCTGTACATATATTTGGATATTTAAATTTACCTCCAGCAGCTTCATGTTTCATCATGTGGAGGTAGGCAGTCTAAACAACTTCTGCTAGGAAATCCATCTACCAGCTGAACTGCTGAGGGGATGAAAAACTTGGCTTTCATTCTGTTAACACTGTTTATTGCAAGAATACAGTGCTGTTCACTTCCACAGACCCACGAAGGATAATCATTACTTGCCTAGCACAGTAAAGTTCCTGATTTACGGAGGAGGAGTTAAAAAAATCCATCCTGATCTGAGACGTGCAGTTAAACATATTCCTGTCTGAGAAGCAAAAATGGTTTTATTTCTTAGATTCTTTCTTTTTGACCATCTTAACATTAGCTAAAATATCCTTTCTTATTTGAAATTTATACAGGGTTTTGGGTTTTATTTTGAAATTGTTCAAAAAGTCTTGATAACTTTTAAGCTTCTTTTCTTCCTCCCTCCCCATTATTCTGACAATAGTGTTGAATTCAGCATATTATTCTTCCATTTTAAGAGTTTTTGGTGAATAGATATTTTCCAGAGGAAGAAGTCTAAAATTTCCTGATTGGTTCCACTGCTGATCCCTACATTGCTCTCTCTACTTTTTCCTCCCCCCCCCCAGTGAAGTAACTGTTAGGTTTTATGTATGGAGAAGATAATTTATTTGTAATTGCATCAAAATGTGCCATTTCATCAATCAAATAAACTGGTCTTATATTACTCATTAGACTGCTTAAGATCTGGTATTCATAATTGCTGCAAGCCTTGTCCATCTTGGATCACTGAAAATAGTCTAAAATTACAATCTGACCATTTATTTGAAGATCCATTACTCTGATAACTACTCTGCAAGTGACATGGAATATCAATTTTGTCCTTAGCATCCTTCATTAAATGACTGTCTAATTRGTTCTTATTATTTAAATATCTTATCACAACACAAATTATCATCAGTTACTGTCTCATTAATACACCTGGTTTGATACACACTGATATCTCTGCATTCAAATTTTCACTTGACGTACCAGATGTAAAGCTATTTAATTGTCCTTCATGAATGGGATAAAACCTCACTAGTATAAAAAAAGTAACACTGGGAGAAACTGTCATTTTGGTCTGGTGGCCTTTACTTCGATAGCTCTTTGAATTTCTTCTGTGAAGGTTGACACTACACTGTGGAGAAAAGAACTAGGGTTTTTTTTTTAGACATCACTGTTCACATCATTACATTCTTTGYTCCTTTAGAGTACTGGAGAACTGGAGAATACCAAATTCTTGGCCCTCAAGTTGAATACACAAAATGTAATTCTGAGGAAACAAGGCTGGAGCTGAAAATGTTTTCCTGCATTCCTGTGTGGTAGGAATAGAGGTTTGGCAAAAAAATTAGACAAGAAAAGTCTCTTGGGGAAGTAGTGCTAATCTGAGTCAAATACTTTCTTGTGTGGTGCTGGAAACAACATAACTTGCTCTTACTTTTCTACCTTCTCACCTGTGCATATCTTCTCTTACCTTTCTTTCTGAATGAAAAGATACTAATATGCACTTATGTGAGGTTGTGATAAAACAGAATATTTCTAGTAGACTATTTTGGAGAAGTGTMTCATAGTATTATTATTTTTTTTTCATTTCTTTTACAGGAACTATTTAATCTGTCCATGCCCATCATCTAATGAATGCTAAAAAAATGTTTAGTGCAGAAATGGGGGATCTTTCCTTTCCACTGGTGGCATTTAATGCACTACAACCATGAATTTATATAGCAGTTGCTGTTTAAGATCTAAATGAGTAAGTTTCGGCCTTGACAACTGACAGCTCTTGCTGTAGGTGAAACATCATAACTTTAAAATTTTGTAGTGCAGGGTCCAGAACCCATAGTCCTATATCATTGGAAAAAAGATTTAAACTTTCCATTAAGACTGAAAGCATGTGCTTTTATGTCTTGGAAAGTATAAATATAGTGGAATGCATGATTACACATGTAGGTTTTCAGGGYGACTTTTAGAGAAAATTTTACAGCTCAGATGGAGCCTTGAATACTTGCAATCCTTTTATGGAAAAGGCCCAACATACAGACAGAAAAATACAGGAATTATTCCTTGTTAAACAGAAAGGAGCTAGGAAATAAAGTGTGCTCTGATACCACTGCGTAAATTGTCACTACATTATGCTTTAATGACAGGAGTTGAATGGCAGGAGAAATATGGAGGAGATAGATAGAGATGGTAGAMCATGAGAAGTGAAAACTGAGTGACTGAGTTGGCTGAACAGGGAAATAATTTCTCCTCCTAACCTAAAGCATTTAAGGAGGGTTGGGGGGCTTGAACTGTGGCTGTGTGCCATGMGGCTTTTCAGGCAGCACAGTTATTAGCACCTGTTTTCTGCTTTTCTCAATCAAGATTTTAAATAGCCATTCAACACAAAATATTTAAAACTGGCATACTATATATCWTAGCATCCTGGTAAAAGTAAAGGATGGATATTCTTGCTGTTATCTTGGCAGCTTTGGTTACCATAACGTTGACTGTGTTCTCGTGTGAGGTGAATATTTAAAGAATTCCAAGCAATGTGGAGTGAAGAGATGGCTTGCTTTTCATGTTACATTTCAAGCCAAGAATTTGAGGCAAAGTTTTAAAATGACATCTTAAAAATTACAAGCCACTCTAAAATTTGGAAAATGAAGAGGGAATACCAGAGCACTTTCCTTAGTTTCTCAGAATGACAAATAACTATTTTTTATAAGGAAGTTAACAAATTCCAATAACTTAAACTCTCTTTTAAGTGTATCTAACTTGCATCTTTTTTGTCTTACAGCTCAAAATGAAAAGCACATTGAACCAATATTGTACTGCAAGCTAATGGCCTGGATAACCTTAATAAAAAGTGGTAGCAGTTTAATAAGAATAAACAACCTTTATTCTGTGATCTCTGAATGATTGGAGGAAGTGGAGGCTGTCATTTCAGTGTAATTCCTACGTAAACTGAAAGTGAAAAAGTGGTCAAACTAAAGCAGCTTATAGTTCACCTTAGAGAAAATATTTGTCAAAGTAGCATCAGTCTGCAGCAATGTCGTGAACTGACACTGAGAGAGATTCCTCCTGAGAAAGATATTATATTCAAAATGTCTTGTCTTTTCTCCTGCACGCCCTCTGGGAAAAGCTTTACTTTCATGAAAACTGTAGATCCTCACTTCATTCCAGGGACATATAATCTGATGTCTACCAAAAGTTTCCCTTTTACAGAATAAAAGTAGAAGTTTTGGAACACGATGCCAGTTTGTTCTTCTTCAGTTTTTGTGACGCTTTGGTTTCCTTCATCTCTTCATGTCCTATATGTTGATTACAAGTGCTCCAGAGCAAGCCCTTTTTTGTTTTCCCCCTTTCTTGGCCAGCCGTGTGCTCTGAGTACACAACTCACTCTCATGCYCACATCCTCCCTTTCAGTCAGTAGCCCTGTCTGAGTCTGCGTGTGTGTGTAAAATTGTGTATAATTCCAGAAAGGTCTGGAATGACGTAAGAATGGTATATCCATTTTTATGGCTTGCTTAAAAAATGTTGTAAATGTGTGCATGTATTTTTATATATGTACATGCATGCAGTGAGAAGATGACTAAAAATGTATTTGCATTTTTTCAGTACATTTATATACTTGAGAGAAGGTGGATATGAATAACTGAAAACATCCAGACTTTTCACAGCCTCTTCCTTGCTAGCCTCCAAGGTGGGCCGCATCCAAGGTGCTCTGTATTCCTTTGTGCCCCCAGTCTGGCCTTTGGGGCACCTCCATTCGTTCTCAAAAATGTAGGAGGCGGCATCTCCCTGAACACAGGGAGGAATGAACCTCTTGGCTCACAGCTCCAGCTTGTGCTGCGAGCGCCCTTTCCCAGAGGATCTCCTGTTGTCCTGCTGGGGTTTGCCTCGGTACTGCTTTCCTCCATCTGCTTGGTCCTTCCTTTGCTTTCATCAGTGCTCTCTCTCTTCACATGCATCTTCTCTCCCATCTTCCCAGTGCACAAACTAATTTCCAAGTAGAGTCTCCCACTCTGGTTACTTGCATCTCAAGTCTGGGACAGCTTGGGAATACCTACACTTGCTTGCAGCGATCTTAATTAAAGGGGGATGAATGCAGCTGAATCCGGCAGTTTCAGTGAGTTTCATTTTCAACTTATAATGCACTAAATTTTGGCTCTACGCAGAAGAATCAGTTTATTTTAATGCTCGCCAAAACTAAACTCAGACAAGGTGTAGGTGTTGCGCTGAGAAGAAATAAGTATTATTACAGGGAGAGAGGCAATAAGACAGTAGAGGCTTGAGATGTCTCCATGAAAACTTTAGTTTCATAAAAATGTATGTGAATTTTATGAATTCCAGTTTAAATTTTTTTTACATGCACAGATTCTCCAAAACAGCACATCCTTCTTTTTCAAGACCATGATTCTGGCTCATTAGTTTTCTTAATACATTTGTTTAATTACTATGTTCTGGGAAACTCATATCTGTAAATTTTTATTGCTGTGAATTAGCAGATAGTTGAAAGTTGCCAAAATTTCATGCCCAACTTTGAACAGCATTTCAGATTTTTAAGTGTTTAAATGCCTAGACTTAGTATTAAGATTAATAATTTGTCTTGCTTCCATAACACACTTCTATTTTCAGTGTGTCCACATCCATATTTTCATTTAGAAAGCCAGAAGGCTTGTGAGAACAGGTGAAACTCGTTCCTCAAGGTGACTGAATTTTCATGAGAACAGCTTGACAGATTTTTGGACTTTTGTGCTTTAACCCAAGTCCTGCTCTCAAATTCAAACTCAGCCTAAATGTAGTTGGAATTTGGATCAGAAAGCCTTGTTGCCTCCTCTAATATAATACTTACAAATAAAATTATCTTCTCCTTTTTCTTACTTTAATTAAAATGCAGTTTTGAATAAAGCAGTTTGACCCTGTCCTGAAGCTCCATATTGAAAAACGAATAAACTATGGTTATCGCACTACTGTCTCATCAGACTCTTTAACTGAAACCGGCCAGTTAACTTTAACCAGCCAGTTAAAGAAAATGCAGAGAATCTACAGCATTACTTTAACAAATCTTTACATCTCCTTTCTTTCCTTTAATACAAAGAAAATCTTGGTCTGACTTGTGTTATCTTCTCCCAAGAAGTCTGCAGTTGGCCTGATTTACATGGAGACCAGCCTGGCACCTACAGTCACTGCATGAAACACATACAAATTCGTAATGGCCTGCAATGACTTGTTGAGTGGTGCATTAAACCATATGAAGAAGAGAGGATTATGCAAACCAATAGTATACAGTGTGCTCAGCTTTTAGGGAAATTATTGTTGCAGTTTGCCTCATGTTAATTTACTGTAATTTTAGAGCTGGATTTTAAAAATGAGAAGTATTTTGGTACAAACATGTTTTGTGCCTGTGGTTGCTACAGGTATCTACCTGGCTTTTAGCCAGTGAGCCTCTGTTCGAAACTAATATAGTAAACACTGGTCTAAATCACTGGAGTTCTTTTGTTTGGTGAAAGTAGGAGTTGCACTATCACTTCATTTTATCAAACTCACTTGAGAACTAKAGGCTAACATGCTGGACATTACTGAAATGTTGGGTGTCTGCATATAGCTCTGCACTACGTAGTAGGTTGCCATTGCAAGACACCCTTCTCCAAAAGGAAATTTTGTGGAGAACTGGAGTGAGGTGACTATCTTATTTCTGGTATCTCTGTCTCACCCAGGGCAATGTGAAGAGTTTTGCGGCTGAAGTACTCAGAGGTAGATTATCAGCTTCTAAATTATAWCCTTACCCCTGAGAGCCTCGGGTGCCTTTGGAGACTTTATAATCAGTTATCTAACTCAAGCTTCACTTACTGCCTTTAGAATGATCTTTCCTTTTCTGTTCAAAGGTTTTATAAGATAAGAATTGAGACAGAGATAAGACACACGGCGATATCTGAGCTTTAATTGGTTGGTAGTTTCTTGTGTTCTGTATTTCCCTGTGCATTTATAATGGTGTCTTTTCAATCTTACTAAGTATTAAGGGGGATATTTACTCTCCTCCTCCTTCTCCCACCCCCTGGCAGAAATCCAGGGTATATTGACTCCACAGTYCTGAATATAGTCATTAGATAAATTGAGTGTTTAGCCAATAACACGTGATCTGCAGATGGTTCAAAATATTTATGTCACATCAGAATAAACCTGCGACTGAGAACTGGCAAAGAGCTGGAGTTACAAAAGTCCCTTAACTCTGCTATTGCCTGTTGAAATTTGGATGCTCAAGTTGCCAGCTAAACTTGTATCATCCATGTGGAGATGCCTACGAACGTGATTCAGGGACACTAACAAGCTTATTGAGAAGCTATCTAAAGCCAATGCATTCAGCATAATGCAACTAACTGCTAGAGATTTTAACAACAAATTGTCTATTTGGTTCATGGCAGATTAAGCACCTTTTTGTCACAAAAAGGATCACCTGCATGCCCAATCTAATGTCCCCCTGGAATTTTTAGAAATTTCACTCCTGTTTGGTTCACAGATTAAAAGTTTTTTTGCTTCCAGTAAATATCCCAGCACCACTCCATAGTATTCTGGGAACATCTGCCTCAATACTCCTTCTGAAGCTATTCTTTTTTAATCTTTGATCAAAATTAATCAAACTAATCAGCCGTGCAGACCGGATAGGAGTGAAAAGGAAGAGAAGGTGCCTAYGGCACTTACCACAAACATGGGAAAATCAGGTACAAGTCAGTGCTGCAATTTATAGTTAAGACTCAACAGCAGAGATGCTGAGATAAGCTCAGAAACACCTCACTGAGTCTGGGAAGCTGCCTAGTGCCCTCGTCTCTGTGCAGAAGGGACCTGCTTTGCAGAAGGTGGGACCTTTACTTTAAGGCCTGAGGTGGGACCTTCACTTTGCTTTAAAATTTGGCAACAAAAGGTTACATGAAAATTAAATGGGAATTTAATTCTGATCAGAACTTAGCAGCCAGGTTGCTCTCTGGCTGCTTCCTCATCCTTCACACCGAGTGAGGGCTCAGCACTGAATGTCCATAACAACAACTTGCCTTGCGAATGCTGTCCTAGTTCTGTCTAAAACTGTCCTGGGGGACTTTGACAGCTCCTCTGAGCTCTCTTTGCTATTTCTCTTCATCTGTTTCCCTTTATCTGAAATTCTTTTCATGATGCCAGCCTATTACAAATACAGTTTCCATGCGTTGTTTGAGTATTAGTTACTTYTTTACCAATTTCAGCTCAGCACTTTGTGGGTTACTGCTGAAATTGTTAAAATATTCAGAAAAATCATGTAAGATTTTAGATACATCTTCAGAGAAAGTTTTTATCTCTAAACATTTGACATAGCTCTCTAGCACTTCCCTAATATGCATAAAAAAAATCATCACTGAGTTGTTTTTAAAAGGATGGAGAATGTTTCCACTTCTTTTACCTTTTTCCCATCCCCCAAATGTTCAGACTTGGAGAAATCCAGTTTTGTCAGAGCATCCCCTGGACTAGGGTATAGGGTATTGGCCTGGGAATTAGAAATCCCTGTCCCAGAGTGAGATATTTCAAAGTCTGGGGAAATTTCCAGCCTGATTCTCCAGTATTCAGAAGGGTGCTTCTGAACTGGTATTTTAGGCCAGCTTTTTTGCATGTGCATGTGTGTTAAGAAATTTGGCCTGATAAGAATATTTTCTGAACTCCTATCGGATAGATCTGTACTAGGTTGGAGACAAGGTGATAGATGAATCTACCCCTGGAACTGTGAACATACTAGTCTTGAAATCAAGTGCGTTTTTATACAACTCATGGTGGAAACAGAGCTGGCCAAGGGGTTGAGGAAAACTAGCTTCTTTGAGATTATTGAATCTGAGAAATATACCTGAAGAGTTCTTTATTTGCCCAAATTTCTCTTGTGGATCTATCCCAAAAATGATTGCTGGGGGTGTGCTGGAAATACTCTTTCCCGTTATTTATGTTCCTAGCTGCAGCTGAACATTAGAATTTCTGTGAAACTTACTTAGGGAGATCTATTCAGTGGCTTACTTTCAACTTGACACTTAAAAATTATCTTAGACATCAAATTTTTTAATATGGTGTAGTTACCTAACAGAGGCAACTGGATTTAATTTCAAAACTTACAGGAGTAAATTATTATCTAGAGTAAATACAGCAGTCATTTGCTATCATTTGCTTGGTTCATGAGAATACTTTTGTGTAAAAATAAACATAATTTTATTTCCTTTTTTTTTTTTTTTTTGGTTAATATTTGTGATACCTGGTGGCTCTATCACTATTTCCCAGTGTTTGGAACAGATAGCAAAATATAGTCCCTGTTCTCAAGGGTATACAAAATGATTACAGAAGAGACAATAGGCAAATACAGCAAGGAGACAGGAGAAACACTCGCTCTCTCTTTTTTAGATGAAAACAAGAAAATGTTTGAAATAGGCAAGTAGTGGGCATGGGTACTGCTGTGAGTGCTACAGAAATTCACACACAGCTACCATCTTCCTGAAATGTTTAACAAATTGAGTCAAGAGTTTGTTAATAATAATAATAAAAAATCCAAATATAAATAAATACAAATAACATGAATAATAATAATATAAATAACAATAYGTGCATCCATTGCAGGCCTGGAGCTCTCCCCTGCGGAGAGGGCAGCAGAGACCTGCAGTGCCGCGAGGACTGCGGGGACATGTCCCCCAGCTGTGCCTGCATACCCGAGAGAGAGAAGCAGCCCAAATCTCAGCTAACTAGCTCAAGCCATGGAAAGTGACAGTGCAGAGATCCTTTTCAGATAATTTACCCAAACAGATAACTCAGATGGAGCTCTGCAGTGCTTTGGCTAAAGTATTCCTGCTAAATAAGGAAGAATAATTATATTTTTTAGAAATTTTG
Source organism: Apteryx rowi (assembly GCF_003343035.1). Taxonomy (NCBI): domain Eukaryota; kingdom Metazoa; phylum Chordata; class Aves; order Apterygiformes; family Apterygidae; genus Apteryx; species Apteryx rowi. The sequence goes on along the minus strand of NW_020447497.1, from coordinate 877,588 downwards.
CTGGCTGCATGTAAGATATAAAAGTTTTCTAGCCAGTGTAGCAAAACAGTTTCCTGTCCTTGGAGTACCTTCCTTGTCCTAAGGGCCAGCACAGGTGAAGAGGTAGTGGACTATAGTTTTCCCTCACCTACTCTCATTTTATTTCCATTAGCTTTAGAAGAAATGTCAGCCCAAAAAGCTCCTCTCCTAGGCTTAACTGGGAAAAAAGTCCAGAAATCTTTCTCAATATGTCCCAACCTTGCCATAATTTTGAGGTTATTTACCATCAGCTTTACTAGGGAAGGATTTCACTTGCTTGCTCAGATTTTGCCTTTTCAGAAAGTATGTTCAATTAAAACATATCTACATATGAATAAATGAACACATATCTATACATAAAGCCATATACATATGGTAATGTGTTTTAAAATAGTTTGAGTGAGAGCCTGGGTGGATGAACCACTTGTGAATATGGGCATAAATTGCTCAGTTGATAATATAAACTGCTTCAGAAAAGTTGTCTGGGGCAAGCGAGAGTGCTGAATGCACTCGGTAACTCACAGCRCTATTAGGATGCTAGAAATGTAAATAGTGCCAGTATATCCAGACTGAGGACAGTTAACTCTTTTTTTTTTTTTTTTTTACTACACTGTGCTTTTTTTTTTTTTTTTTTTACTACACTGTGCTCCAAGAAGCTGGCTTACACATTTTCATAGCAGAGAACAGGGCAGCAACATAGCAGAGGAAGGGACAAGCTGCCCAAGGGTTGGGGGAGAAAAAGGGACTTTTTTTCACTGAAAGTATCTGAGGAGAGAGAGGTGTCCAGCAGCAACAGCAGCAGTTTTGGGGGGTTTTTTTTGGAGGGGGGAGTTGAAGTTTTAGATACTTTCAGTAGTTTTCAGGGTTTTTTGGTTTTCAGGAAGAGGGAAAGTTGCAGCTTGATGAACTAGTGGTTATCTCACAGGTCTGTATTTCTAAGTACTTCCAATCCAAATACGAGACAGTGCAAACATGCCTGATGCACATACTTAAGTGGCCTAGCTTTTCTGAGGTAATTTGAACTACCAACACACATGTTTGGGAAACAAGTTCTTTGTACATCAGATGGCACTTCAATCACCTGCTAATCCTCTGTGGTCTATGGGGTGAAACTGAACTTCTAAACGGCATATTACAGTGTAGCCACTCTGCACAGTTATCACTGAAGTTTTTAATTAGATTTGAAATACCAGATTTCTAAGATTACTTGTACTCGGAAAAGTCAGATTATGGAAAGAAACTAGGAACAGTGATCTGCTGCTTTCTGAGGACTCCTCTCTTCCCTCACCCACAAGGTTTACGCTGCTGTAACGCTGCAATTTCATCATTGTGTTGTAATCTTCTTAAATGAGTGTCTCGTGTTAGTGCAGGCAGTTGCAATAACTGCTTGGGCAGGATTTGCTGCCGGGCAAAGCTGCTTGTGCTGCAGAGGCGGCCAGAGGAACGCACAAGCACCAAACATTGTGCTAAGGTGCTTGCTTTCCCGTCAGGTTTGGGGCGAGTTCTGCCAAGGCGATTCGGTGACGGCATCACCCATGTTAGCAGGCCTCGCACAACTCATCAAAAAAGGAAGGAAAACTCTAACAGCAGCTCAAGGCAATCTTGTAAGCAAAGGAGATTTGTAACCACAATGTATTTTGTGCAGAATATTGCCCAACTGCTGTAGGCTCAGACAGGAAAGCATGCCTCCCTCACAAATGCCCTTTGCTTTGCAAGGCTCGCTTCACCTGTGGTTTCTTTGCTTGAGTGGGGAATTATATTAGGTCAAGAGCACTGCTTATATGGTAGATGGTTACTTCTGCTCGGCAGACTGTGTCTCAGAGCTGTGATTCAGCAGCTGCCCTCAGGTGATGGCTCAAGTAATGGAGGCAAAGAGAGACGGCCCCAGCGGGTCGCACCTGGGAGCGTCTGAACACAGCTGTCTTGCAGATAACTACATAACACTCTGTTTTAAATAGAGTTGCCTCAAAATCAAAGTTTCATGACACATTGTTTATTCATGTTGCAGTTTAATTGCTCCTTTCAGATAAATATTGGCCACAGGTTAGGTATAGGCATGTGTATAATCCTGCTGTAATCTTTGAGACCATTCGCATGAGTCAAGTTACATATATGTTTGCATAGCTATAGAGTCCGAAGGTTAGGTGACATCAAATCACTAAGGTCTGCGGTTAATAGAGAGGCATTACACAGCACAGTTCCACCTTGATTTTTAAAGGATTTTTTTCCCCAGAAGAATATAGCAGTAATATCAACATATGAGTGTAGAATTGTAATTCTCTATTTATTTTCTTCTTCAAACTCAGGCTGGGAAAATATTGCTGCTTGTTACTTCTTTGCTTATATACAGCCTGGTTAGTTCTGCTTTTGTTCTTTCTATCAGAGATATTAATCTATGATCCCTTCACGGAGCCGTGCTTCAAGCTGTTGGCCCTACGCCTAATTGTACTTTTGGTTTCAGAATTCTTTGTAATATCTGCCTAGAGGCTTCTCCCATTTGAAAAACAAGATCAGAGCTGCTGTACAAGTGATAATGTAAATGACATAGCATCGGTGCCTCTTCTAGTCTATTTAAATTCCAGGTTCTGACGAGCAAATACCTTATTCTCATTTCTATTTGTAGAGTTTGAAGTGGCGTGAAGAAAAAAAGAAATGTTTTCATCCTTAGTACCTTCTTTAGAGCCTCAGGGATACCTTGTAGTTATTGATGTAACAGCCCTGTTAAAATCATAACTGATATTTTTTCTTTTCCATAAAATTGTTTTTTGCTTACTTTTCTATTTTYTAAGTCAGGAAGTAAATACATTTTTGAGATGTCATTATAATTTTAATTTTATTATGTGAGGATGCAAAATAAGTAACCAAAAATGGTAACGAAAAATGACACTTTCTTCTCCAAAAGCCACTGAAATAATGATCAAATATCATAGTTTAATCTTCATAAATATGAAAATACGTACAGATTTCACACAAAAGTTAACATTTGCTAATAGCTATTCCATGATGATGTTCTGATGCAAATATTTTTCTCCCAGTATTTTTATCAGGCTTAATTAATATTGCAAAATGATGTTGCACTGGATCTACAGTGGTTGGCAGAAATTTGCTTACCAAACACTGATGACAGAGTTGGAAATGCAGTTGGTCTCCACCTGCACCGGTACAGGCCGGTGCTCTGATGCAACGATGCCAGACCAGGATAACAGGTTTGCAGCATCAGACTACATGGGCATCTGCTGATGATGTGGGTGCTGCAAGATGATGCTCCTAGCACCTACAGAAAGCTGATTAACTCCTTTTCGCGTACCACAGGATTCACAGTGGTGACTCCGCCAAAGGTTGTATCTTAGGAGAGAAAAAAATCATTCCTTTGAAAGGAACAGATTTTRTTTTCATTTTCAACTTCTGGAAGTAAAATTGAAGCTTATTTATGCAATCTACTGGCTTCTCTCACTGACAGCAATTTCTGCTAATTCTTCAAAGACACTTTAAGCAACAGCTAAAATGAGGAAAACGAAAATTTACAGGGATCTTACTTACTTTGTCGGCAGTTTTTACTTACTAAAAAAATGTACCTAAAATGCAGCTGCAAAGTCCCCAGAATAATATGTGTGCGTCTTTTCTCATGTAAATGCAAACTGAGGACAAGGCCTTTAGCAAAGGTTTTTCATTATATGAGGATTTTATGAAAGCAGTTTCCTCTCCTCAATCAAGGARTCAAAGTGTGTCAGCTAACTGTTGTTACACCCAGAAAATAGAGCAAAAATAGTCATTGGGTGATTTTAAAACTAAAGTGTGGCAAATATTGTTGTCTTTCTAAGCTGGGTACTAGAAAACTTGTTTTTGTGAAGTTAGGTTCAGATATATCTTTGTCAGGCTGTAGATACAGTACCTCACTGATTTCCATATGCTAGAGTGAAGTGTCTTTCAGAGCTAAGTAGTCCCATGTTGACTTTTTTTTTGTTTACTTAAAAACTACAGTCTTAAAAAGGGATAAAAACATCCTTATAATTGACTGACGCATATTTCATTTCTGCCACTAGCTCTGTAGGGACAGACAATCAGCCCAGACGCAACTTCAACTTAATGGAGACCTGCTTATGCAGGAGACAGAAAAAAGCAGTTGATTTTTCCACTCACGGATATAAAAGGACGCTGCGTTCTAAAATTTAATRCTGTGTTATTGGGAAATAGGGGTGTGAGGACAATACATGGAAAGATACATAATTTCACCATATCACACAAGTGATATGGTGAAATTCCTCCAGCAATCCCRGAAGACATCTTGGGCCAGCAACTCTGAACCATTGGAAGAAACAGGGTAAGTACGTGCAAAAAAGTTCAAAATACTTTTCAAGATAGGCAAAGGTGCTTTGTGTTAATGTAGGTGTGGAAGATTTGCCTTTTACCTTAAAAGATAGAAGATTATTGAATGTTAGGTTCCTTTTTCAGCAGACCTCTCCCCCCTCTGCATTAGTTGCCTTCCTCTCCCCTCCATACTTACATTTGACATTACAGCTGTCCACAGTTTTTTGCTTAAAGAGAAAGGCATCTGAAATAAGACAAGATCCTGCAGACATGCTTAAGATATTTAATTTTCGCAGACAAAAGTTCTGGGAAATTCAGGGAGGCAGAAAAGGGGTGAAGACTGGTTATTTGTTATTTCACAGCTGGAAATACAGGTTTGCAGGGAGACAGCAAGCATCAACAAGAAACAGACTGCAATCCTATTTGACTGTGAGAAGGCAATACTTAGTCACTGCTAAATCTCAACAATATTATTATCAATGTATTTAATCAATAATGTCTCAGTGAATATTCAGTTTTTGAGTTAGAAGTAGGGCAGATTTAAGGAAAGAAGAAGGCACAGAGAAAGAATATAAGGGCAACCTGAAGTTAATGTCTGAAATTATATTTTAAATTTGCTTTAAAAAAAGGAAGTCATTCATGTAACATTGATTTTAGCTCAGAGAAGTAATTRCAAACAGCTGGAAAAAATCTCTCAAATAAATTTCAGCTCTTGGTTTGATTTAGAATATGCAAATAAATGTGAACAAGTGGCTGCCATTAAAAATATAATACAGAAAGGTTTGTAAAAATATAAACCTCCATTAAGTGATTTCCTATAGGATACATACAGACCTAACTTGCAAGAAGGCTGTTTTAAAGGTATTTCCAGGTGTTTGGCAGCTGGTAACTACAATAGGCTTGCTTTGTTATAGCAAATTTACCGGTCTCTGTTACAAACATGCTTATGCTTTCTTTCAGACATTTTTGCTTGTACTGATGTATTCATCTAACTTTTCACTTCAGAAGATGTGAAAAAAAGAGATGATGCTGGAAAGGGGCCACTCTTACTTGTTAAGGAGAGGAGTCGAGTTCTTCTCCACTGAGGGAAGGAGGTAGAGGGAGAGAACAGGGTGCAAGACCCAAACTCCCCTAAAAGGACTTAGGAGTCTATCTGGTTAACTTCTCTAGCTCAAAAAATGCATTAATTGCACAGTTTGTTCTGACTGATAGCAGGACATGGAAAGGTAATGATGTCATGTTTTGGTTATTTATGATCAATTTTAGGAGGAAAAAGCTCTTAGTGCCCCCCAAAAACAATTAGCATTGAAGAAGTGAAGACAATCACTGTCCTTCACAGAGGAAAATAATGTAAACTAAAAGCAAGAAAATACATAGTTCAAATTATGTGTCCTCATAACAAGAAACAGGTAGTCCAGTTCCTTATATTCCCTTTTCATTGATAAAATTTGACAGAAATCAGCTCTGTACAAGATGTTTTCCCTACAATTGGAAGTTCAGGCTGGTGACCCTCATGATTCAWACGTGAAGGCAACCATTTGGCCACTGCTTTTTAGTCCTCCTTGTTTGAGAAGACTGTGTTACGAAAGAGCATAGCCTTGCAGGAGCCCTCCTTTGAGAACGGATTAAGTTTCAGCAGACTAATGTAAGGAAGCTGCCTAAGTAAACCACCTTCCTTGTCTGTCCTCACATATGTTTTCAGAAGCAACTGCTGATGGCTGGATAAAATAATATCCTCCAAAAAGCAGTATGTTCTTTTTTGGAGTTTGGAAGTTAATATTACAGCCTCTCTTCATGCTGTATTACCTTTTGCAAGCAACAGTGCTCAGCCTAAGTCTTGAGCAGGTTAGCTTTTCCATAGTACGTGGTAAGTGTGGCAACAGAAAAAAGACAATACAGGCCTGGAAGAACCGAAACACAATTTGGTTGCTGAAGGTCAGCTGACTGTTCATCAAAGCAGCACCCAGAAAAAAGGAAAGCTAGGAAAGAAAAATGAATTTCTCGGACAGTAGCACTTTCTAGAAAAAGACTTGTGTGAAAGGAGGTACCATCAAGACTTTATGAAGAAAGAATCAGAAACTCAAGTAAAGGAGACAGAAGATGCCGTAATGAAGTGGAAGCAAGATTTACAGTAAAAGCTAGGTGAAAAGGAAACTCCCTAAAAACTAAACCCAAAGCTCTGTCAATAATTTTTAATAGATTTAATGTAATCTAACTGTTTTTTAAAAATATGTGCAGACCTTTGGTGCAGCTACTGTTCTGTGTATATAAATAACATTGGAACAATCCTGGATGTTTCCTGAAAGAAAAACTGAAGAAAGACTGAACACAGTAAGAAAATGTGTTATGGTCCCCTCTCACTCAGCCCAAGGAGTCATTAAAGGCATCCAAATCAGAGCTAACAACTCAGGTGGAGAAAGAATTTGCATAAGATGCCCCTGCCCCCCTCCTCTTCCAAAACTCACATTCATTAGAAAGTTGTGACTTTCACACACCCTTTTTCACTGTAACACACACTGCTTCAAAGTTGTTGAGAGCATTAAGCAATGTTCTACGGCTCTCCATTTAATTAAAAAAAATCTCCAGTGAATAATAACTTTCTTATAGTTCTAACAAACATCTAACATACAACTTTCATAAACCAAAAGGTTTTTTTCCTGAAATAAATCATATATTCTATATTGAAAGAAGAGTTCCTGCTAGGGGTGAGAGGCTAATGAAATAATCAAAGGTTAGACAGGTAAATTGGTGTCTTATACAGAATACAACATGCTTTTTGCTCTTTATGAGTAATATTTTAAAGATTTATTTCAGAGATCTATAAAAGTATATTCATATTTATGTTGAAAATATACTTTTATACATATTAATTGAGGTAAAGAATAATTCTTGGAAATGAATGGATTTCAGAAAGAAAGAAAACAAGCATTTTTTTGGTTAAATATGCCAAACTGTAATTGCCAATGCTACAAAGAATTTTGTAACAAAAAATTTTTTCATAAAAATTTATATGAATTATCTGGAGTTTTCASAAAGAACAAACAGAATGAAAGTCTGAGGCAAAATGAATAACCTCCTCAACACAAGCAGAGTTGCACAGAAGAGCTTTTGAAGGAGTCCATTACATTATGTATCATTGCAATGTTTTACATACTTTCTAGAAGTGTTCAGTTCTACCTAATATTTCAGTTCAATCTCCAGGTCAAGCCGATGCTAAGTCTACTCTGATTCAGTACAAAGAAAAAGCGACCCCCCCCCCCCCCCATCAGCTCCTGTAGGGCTGAAAACGTTTTGAAGTTCAAAAGTCACTATGTTTCTTGTGACTGAATAATATAACTGGGAGAGATAAAGTAATGAACTCCTACATACCATTATGAGAGGTAATGTTTTCCGAAAAATCATCGGACTTGGAATATTACTTCTAAAGGAAGGGTTTAAGAAGAAGTAATTTAGGTGATAGAACAGTAGAAAAAGGGAAAAGAACAATGAGGTTTAAGGAAATGCAATAAGTGGCAAATGTTTGCTTGGTTTTTTTTAAGAAGGAGAAAAATCTTTATTTTTGGAGAAATTAAACAGCTAGCAAGAGGGATGAAAAAAACAGATGCCAAAGAGGAAAGAAGAGAATAAATATACTGAAATGAAACTGTACATTGAGAAATAGGCAGAAAAGCAGAAACACTAATTTCTGGTTTATAAAATGGCATTTAACATATTTGTCATCATCTGCTTTAATAAAGTTCTTGATAGATATCTTAAATCTGTGGCGGTATATGCCATATAGAAACTTTTTTATCTTATGACAAGGAACCATAAGGATGATTAGGTGGCTTTGGTTACCAGTGTCATCAGCATATAATTTGGACAAATTTATTTGGCTGAGAGGGATGTGTGGGTGGGGAAGGAATGCTAGTTTCACAAGTTTAAGGCCTTAGTGCTTCACTTTAATGCTATTTTTTTCTCTCATCTGTTATTCTGCCTGGATTCATTCAGAAAAAAAATGTTGATTCTTTTTTATGCTGATATGTAAGAGCACCCGCTGCTACTTGTTTTTCTTTTTTCATCTCATTTGCCTTTTGGAAGCATGTGAAAACTCCTTCTTTGCTCTATTCTCCACATAATTTCTGAGCATCTCTCCACAGAGGAGTGTAGACAAATRTAAATGTATGCTGAGCTCCTCCAAAACCGCACTGCCACATGAATAGGATGCTGTTCCTGAGATGATAACACCTGCTGCGAGGCTGGATTTAGTCACGAAGCAGCGCTTACGCTGATACACGCTGGAATAGTTACCTGGAAGTCTTGAGATTTAGACCTTCCTCAGGCAGGAAATTCACACCTGCATCTTATTCTCCCTTGTTAGGCTGGCRTTTGGCAATTGCATGAGGATCATAAAAGTTTATAGGATATATAAGTAATGAATACATGCTGTATCATGAACATTAGAAAGCTCTAACATAAACATTATAAATGTACTAAATATATGTGATATATACTACTGCATACATCTATTACTGCCCATATCAAATATTACTCTTTGTGGGTTTAGCCCTGCTTATTCTTTAATCTATGCTTGAAGAGATGGAAACTTTAGTATCAGGCACTATCAGAGCTTTTTCGCTTGAGCCTGAGGCCATGATCGACGCCTCGCACAGCTCTACTGACGCGTGCTTTAATTCCTTACTCGGGCGGACACACTACTTCCTGTTGTACCATCCTCCCCACTGCTGTCGCTGTCTTTCAGAGGATCACCAGCATCCGCAGTGACCTCTTTGCACATGAACACTTCACAGCACCTCTCATTACATGCTCCTTCTGTGTAGGGGATTTTTAGTTTCCTGTGTTTTCTTTAAAATTTTATCTAATTTCTGACGTTACTTTCTCATCCTATTTGTTGTCTCCTTCCCTCTTTTTTGTTGACTGAATTCTTGTAGTATGCTTTACAGATTATTAATTAAAATAGAAACAAAGAATAAAGATGGATTTTGTTTTTCTTTGGTTCCTTCTCTGCTTTTCTTCTCATTCCTTCTCTCTCTCTACCACCCTTACTTTCAAGTCTCTTGTTTTCTAAAAGGAATTAGACCGGACACTAAAATGAGGTCCTTATAATTTATATGTGCATACAAATTTTATTTTCTTTCGGTAAGTTTCAGTAAGTTCAGTGCAGAGTTGGGCGGGTTAGGGGGAAAACAAATGGCTTTCAGCTTAGACTCAAATGTGTGTGAAACCAATTATATGTGAAAAGGTAATAATGGTAAGAAAGAAAAAGTAACAGAGCATTGTTGGTGTCTGTTATGCTGTAGCAGCACAAGTTTTCTGTTTAATGGTAGGCCTTGTCACTTCAAACAAAAGGGTATAGCTGATTTAAACTCTAAAGCCGTTTTCTTGCTTGTTTAGTCACAGCTATTCTATATTACCATTTTAAAAACTGGATCATTCCTATGAAGAAGTTTTTATAAGGGCCATTGTAAAAGCACTAAAGATCTGATCATCTGATCACCGACCTCAAGATCCAAACTCCTTCAGGATTAGGAACAGACTCACCAAAAAAAAAAAAAAAGCAGAACTTCTTTCCAGAGCCATTAGTGGGCTGTTTCACTGTTTATTTTGTATTAATTGATCGAGTGGCAATACAATGCACAGAATTAGATTTGTCACAGATTGAGTAAGACTCTGGCTAATATATACTCGTTTGGTTTACTGCTTTGATTATTTTTTATAGTCTTGGGAAAGTCACTTCAAATGAGTAAATAATACTTAGAATGGAATAACATTTTTGCTTATCCTTAAATGCATTGTTTTATTGCATTTAAAAATATTCTTAGCATCTAAATATTCCATTTCAAATGTATTTTATRTAGTGTTACATAAGGCAAAACTAATGCATTTTGTCTAATCTAAATAATTGTGCATATTTCCAAAGAGAGACTCGCACATAGGTGTTGCTGTGAGTTAAAGGATAAAGGCATGAAATAGCTTGCAACTACAGTGGCATTTATAAACACTTTATTCATGTTTTTGACTTAAATTTTGGTGTCTGTGCCCAGTTGCTCTTATGCACTAAAGATTCTTGAAGATTTTAACAAAGGAAAGTTTTTTGTCTAAGTAATCTCACAAGTCAATAGTGCTAATGTTCTCAGTCATGTCCACAGCTTAAAAATAACAATAAAAATGTACTCACTATTAACTATCTTTCTGCAAATTAAGACCARCTGTATTACTCATAGTCTGAACAGAAGTAACAGGTGCAATTTCAGGAATCTTCCATAGTCTTGCCTCTCTATTTTCTTTTCTGTCCTCCAAATCCCAATGGAAACTTTGTGACACACTAAATGAAAGATGAAGAAAAAGTAGATTGAGATCTTCCATGCCTTTGTGTTTGTCCAAAAAGAAGGCGGGGGGTGATACTAGCAGCAAGTGGGACTGGACATCAGTGTGAATAAAAATATGCAGTTTTAGCATTAGGCATTGTAGGATCAATTTTGGAAGGGACACAAAACCTCACAGCTCAGAATCTGAGACAAACTCTGAGCAGCAAGAATAAAGCTGAAATGTTAAWAGGGAAATTGTGTAGACCAGCCTGTGCCTACTAACTACTACTGTCTACGGACTACTGTGTCATTACACCTTTCTCTTGCACAAGAGGTATGAGCTGAAAAGGATCTTAGTAGTTCCTGAGTCCTTTTTTGATAATGATGCTTCCATAGGAAAACCGAATTTTCTATTTGAGTCACTGCAGCTTCTTAAGCAGGAGCTTCACTGCTGGAAAGCAGCTCCTTACAGTCCGCTCTTCTCCAGGTTCTTGCAGCTTGTGCCATATATATATAACGTTGAAAGCCGTCAAGGGGTACATCAAATCCCGGTGAGGAAACTAAAATTTCTAAAATCACCAAACACCTACTGCTTGTGAAGACAGTGGTAGTGACTGAGTTGGCCATGAGGGAGGCATAAAACCTACTAGCATTCTAATAGCACACTGAATAATATAGCTTTGGTTGCTGTGAAGTCTCGTTGAGAGAAACAGCGTGAGAAAATGTAATTAATCAACATGAAGATTTTAATACTTGATGGTTTGAGTGGCAGCAGTTTTAAATGTAAAATGATGGCTCATTTTCAAGATGCTACTAATTGTAAATCAAATTCCAAGATATTTTGTTGTAAATGTAACTGTGGATGAGTATCATTATTGTTTTCAATTTGCCACTTTCATTTTGATAGGAAAATATATCATAAAGCTTTGATTTTTAATTTATTTTTATTACACAATGTTTATTATCATGTTCCTCATTTTGACTTGAGCATCCTGTGAGAGAATTTTCATTTTAATGGTTATTTGGTAAAAGAGATTAAATCAACCTTAAGAGTGTATTTTACTTAATTTCAATCATAGTTTATTGCTCAGGATATATTTATAGAGATATCAAGATTATATGAAAGGATTCATTAGGAATTATGTTACCAAGGAAATGGCTTAGTGAACCTTTTCGTTAATACATATTTGCTTTAAAATATTACAAAATTTGGGCTGGAGGGCCCAAGTATGAGATGACTCAATTATTTCAAGTAGGAATTTGTCTGAAGAATAATGCAAGTATTATGAGCAACATTTTCAAAAATGTCTAAAAAATAAGAACACTTTTCCATGAGACTAAGACTTTCATTCAGAAGAGGCTGTGAATTCTTTGAAGGAAGAGGAATTGCAGTTTTCAAGCTAGGTGTTGGTTGCTAATGTTGTCATACTGGTCACCATTTTTAGCTATCCAACAAAGTTTACTTTTCAATTACAGAAGCAGAGCTTCTATTATCCCCAAAGGTATCTGAATATATCTTAATCACCTTTTTCAAAGGACGGTTGAGCTTAAGCAATTTTCTATTTAATATGGAGAGTTCCTTGTCTGTAGGTTGATATTTAACATCCATACTAGAATTCATGCAGCTCGTGGACAGATCGGAGAAGTTCTAAAAAGAAATCAATTTACAGTCCAGAAACTATATTTTCCTTAATTTTTCTCAAGCCTGAAAACCAGAAGTGGAGAAGAATAAGCACAGTAGAAAATGCAATAGGAAACCCAGTATTTAGGAGCCAATGGAAGGGAACCTGGACACTTTTAGGCACTTTACTGCTTCTTTTGGGTCTGCTGAAAAATGTAATATACTTATGAAGATTGGTTTGGGTGCATAATTATGATTCCAGCTTACTGTTGGTATAAACTTTGGGCTGAAAGTCTGTTAAAGATTAGTCAACACTTGAAATATACATACAGATACTTATATTTTTAAGCCTCACACCCTCTACAACACCGATGAGTAATGTACTGTGAAAAGACCCAACTAAATAAATTAACAGATCTTTCAGTTTCAGCTAGTTTCCAAGGGATCTGCTGCTTGAAACTATTACTTAGAACACTGAAATAATTTAATCAGCATAAAGAATTGTAGCAAAATGGTAGCCACATTAAGCAATCTTAGTGGAAATCGGGTGTTTTAATTCAATGTTTTCTAGCACACACAGTTACTTCTTCATGAACGATATAATCAGAGACAAAATTTTCTCAGAAGGGCAGTTACATGGGGATTATGTGAACATAAACCAAGCAAAACTGTGGATAATACTGTACCTGCATATCTCAGAAACATCTAGGCCTGATATTTCAGGCAAAGGAAAAAAGAAGAGTTTTATCTGGCTGACACAAAATGTGCTAAAGGTTTTCATTCTGAAGCTAAATGCAAGGATTTCATAATGGAAGTGCCAGCTCATCCTGAATTATACAGTACTTAAAGTACATCGTTATACAATATTTTATTGCATAAACTCATTAACAGTTCACTTTTGTTTGTGGTACTTTTAAATGTGTGATCTCTATAATGCCTTTTATGTAGGTTTATTTTAGCACTAGCTGCATAGAACTGCAAGGGGTCATCAAGTTCCCTATTCTGCTATCTCAGACAGCAATATCAGACTGTCTTTTTCATAAACAGATCAAAGCCCCTCTGAATATTATTCAGTATTGTCTAAGAAAAACTTTTACTGATGTAAAAGTTAGAAACATTGTTCTTATGGTCAATTGTCCCCATCTGTTCTTGTTCCAAGTTTATTTTTTTGGTTCAAAAAGTACCTCTTCCTCCCTGGTGCTTCAATCTGCTAAATTATTTGTAAAGAATAAACATATGCTTTCTCAGACTTTGTTTGGAAAGTGAAACATGATTAATTTTTTTTAAGCCTTATCAGCATAGCTATTTTAGGCCTGAGTTTCATGCACCCCTCTTGTTATGTCTACACTGAATGTATGAAAGTTGGTTGCAGGTCTGTGCAGTTCAAGGTACATCCTGAAACTGGTCAGTTTTTATGCAGGTAAGCCTGTAACAAAGCAAATTTGGGGAATTTAAGGCACTGCAACAATTTTGGTGAAGCAATCTTCATTCTGTGTGATTTGAACTTTGTGACATTCAGATTGATATGGCTCTGGGTCTTCCATGAATCTTCATCTGCTAGTTATTGTCTCTCTGTCCTTTGACTGAAACATACCTGACCACAGAAGTGTTTTCAGTTCCTTTCCTGCAGCTTGTACTGATTACAGTAAACGACAGCATGTAGTTGCTATGGTTTGTAGAGATACCCTCTAGATTAGGGTAGATTAGGTTCTGTCACAAAGAAATTATCATTTACTTGAGCACTCTGAGTCATATCACTGAGATAATACTTTTGTAGTAATACATTGTGTTTGTAAATTGTAATAATACAATTTATTAATGTTTGTTATGAAGTCAAACCAAAACAATACACAATTACTATTTGACAATGGGCAAACAATACAAGTTATCAGCATCTTATGTTACTTTGTCCTCTCTTGCAAGGATTGCTGAGCAACAAGACACTCATATATGCCATTCTTGGAGTTTTTTTTTTTCAATACCGTTTGGTCAGAGGCTTATTTTATGCTTTATTCCCAAAGGTCCTTCCATTCTAATTCTTAGACACATGAGAAATGTTTTCCTTTTTCGACACACGGCTATGTCTATGTACTCTCTCTACTGTGGCCCCTGTGGCTACCTGTAATTCCATGCAAGATATTTATTAATGGAAACTGTTAGAGTGCTTTCAGTGTTGTGCTTCTTATTTTAATTAGCCAGTTACTGTCATTTTTCACACTTCTAACAAATGACTCAAAATATATTACTCATAATTGTGGTTGGAAGATAAATCTTTCGTTAAGAGATTAGTGAGTTATCTATCCCATGGCCCTCATTGTCACCTTTTACACAATTATAATAAAGCTTTCTTTGATATGGACCCAGAAGTCTGTATATTCTAATTCAGTTATTACAGTAGAACAAAGCTGTGGTCCATGACAGTCAGATGATGCAAGACAATAACTTATCTAAACCTTTTTACCTTGCACTGGAACTTAATAGGAGCACTGTCAGTCTCTGAGTTTCATCTTTGGGGTCAATAACAGAACCAGGGGGCAGTAATGAATAGGTAGGATATGACAGCTTCTTAGTCACCGCTATTTTGAATACAAATATTGACCATGAATTGAGTTCGTGCATGGCTTGCTCATTAGCACTGAAATACTTTCCAACCTATGTTGGTATCTTAGGGTCACAGGTCCCTTGACCCATCTGAAAAAGGAATTTGAGCCTGGCCAAATGGTTTTACATATAGATAGATAGAGAGTATGTCTAAAATCTGTCTTTGAGCAAAAGGACTCCAAGTTATTGCTTTGCTTATAATTATCTTTCACTTAACTGTTATCTCTATAACAGGAATACTTTGACCTGATCTTTAGTGAAGCCTATGAATCTATATTTTTCCTGACAAATGCATAGGATGTCATTACACCAATTGTAATATATGCTTGATTTCTTCCTCCTTGTTGTCTCACTCTGCATCTCTCTGTGGACAATAAAGAACAATCTGCGGACAATAAAGAACATCTGATAATCTATATATTTGATAGCATCAACCAGTGATGCGGAGTCAATCAATATTTAAAACTCATGTATTTCCACAAGGCAAATGGTCACTAATCCCTACAATTTACTTCCAAGAAAGTATTAGTAGGAAAACATTCATATCTCATTTTCTAATTTTTGTCCCTAAAATTTCTCTTTGCACCCTTGGCACCATCATAAAACACAAAGATCCTCATAGGAATCCTTTAGACTCCAACATTTTGTTGGAAAGGAGAGTAATCAAAAATTAATATTTCAAGAGTTGTATGGTGTTCCAGGATCCTAAGCTTTTTTTTAATTTTTAAAACTTTCAGTATTGACATCCTTGAAATGATGGTCCTTAAAAGATAAGCATGTTACTAAAAGGTTTGGATATGTAAGAACTAAATATATTAAAACAGCCAAATTCTCCTCCTCTTTTACTTGCAAATTAAATGAATTTACTCCAGAAGATAAGCACAGAATTTTGAGGGCTAGAGTCWCCAATGAGCTCAGCTTCTTCTTAGCCATTAATTTTACTTTTCTACCAAGTATTTCTTTACCATTAAATTTGAGATTTTGCCTGCAAGCTGCAGTGAAATCATTAGAATCTGACACACTGTCTTCAGCTACGTGTCTTTTTTGAAACATTTAAGCCATCCTTCACTAATAACAAATGGGGTATCAGAACTGAAGTCCTGGCAAAATTGATGAGCCTTTTGCTTCAAAATGGACACTGAAATAATTGTGTYCTTACTGTGACTTTGAAGATAATTTGTAAAGGGAACTTCCACAAGGTTTTCAGTGTTTTTAGGGTTTTATTATGTTCCTTGAGCCTGTGATGGGGCTGGGGTTTACAGAAGCTACACAATCAGGGTGGGGTTCCTCATGGTAACTTTTACTGCAGTTGTTAACTTCTGTTAGAGAGTCTATGGCAGACATCAAATATTAATATCCACTGAAAAATACCAATCAGTCATAAGTTTGGACTTTAGACTTTGCTTGATGCTGACAAGTATATTTAATATTTAACTAATACTTAGTGCCACAGCCAGAAAGGAGTAGAAAAGCTCAAGAATTTTAAATAAAAGTTAGTGAAAAAGTTAGAATATTTAATTCTTGCATCTCTTCCTAATAATAAATGCAGTGTAAACCAAAATATTCTTCACTGTAATAAGTCATGTCCCTGATCCAGCAGATCAAGGAAATGTAACAGATTAGAATGTGACAGGAAATTTTGCTGAAAACAAATAATAAGAAAGTCTCATTGAGTTCACTGCTTTGAGCATATTTATACATATAAGAAATGGTGCCAAGTTATTAGTAGCTTAAGGAAATATATAAGACTTAATTCACACAGGGAGGGGGTCTGTGAACTGAGAAACTACCATTTTTATAAAGCCACACATCAAGACTGGAGCTCCAAAAGCCAGGCAATATATTCCAATTTATTTAATAAGCAATTTCTGTGCAAACCTCCCCCCAGCCCCCGCCAAAACCTCAAAACCCCAGTAAGATTTGTCTTTTTTTTTTTTTCCTCAGTTCTGGAAATCAATAAAAAATGTGAATTCTGCAGTTACAAAAATTTCAAGAAGACGTGATGTACTAAGTAACAGAACATCAGGCCTAACAAGAAGAAATAATTACTGAATCTCCTTATAAATGTAGCACTTCCTCTCCCTCAAAAAAATAATTAAAAAAAAGAAGTACCGCTAGCCACATAACTCACTGAAATTCTGGAGGATAGGTTAAGGATGTTCCCGCTCCAGTTACCTAACGCCTAGACCGATTTGTGTAAGGTCATTTTCACCAATTTTTAGTCTTCTGGTGTGTGACTCTCCACGTAGGAGGCATTTTTAAAAACAGTACGCTTGGTAAATATTCTGCTCCACTACAGTCTGTTCTTGAGAAAGCTCACCCTAATATATGCAAGGGAATAGACAGCAATAAGGAGAACTGGTAGGAGAGTAGGAGCAGATGAAACACACTCTGCCAGTGCTTGGATTTTGGTCAAAATGCTAGTTGAAATAGAGCCATGTATCCAGCGGAACAATATGCACCTCATCTATTTTTGTTCTTCTTATTTTATCAGAAACATTATCAGAGTGTGACCCCCAAACAGTAAGAACATTACTGATTTTCTTTTATTAATGAGCTGGGTTTGCTGAGGGTCATATATCAAACAATGTATACTCTGTCAGTTCTACAGAGTCCTTACATACAAGAGGTAACACACAATAATATTTTTCATGGTCAGTTTGATGGGATGTCAGACTGCTGTGTGTTTTTGAAATATTTAATATGTTTAAGTGTCAGTGATCTGGAAATAAAAATGAACTGTCTGAACTGGCATCTTGTCCACTCTGAAATAAGACCTTAAAAGTTGAACAGGATAAGGAGATTGATGGCTATTAACTAAATGGTGTCTCCTATTATAGGCAATTAAGGAGGTCATGATAAGGAAGAACTGCTACAGGTCATGGTCTTTCCTGAGTGCACGTATGGCTATGACCAGGTCACTGTGCAGGGGCATTTTAAAGGAGTATTCTGTCACAAAAGATGAGACGTAATTCAAAATTATTAACTGATACTATTAACTTGAAAATGCAGAATACGTCTGATTGCAAAGAAGAGAGAAAAAGTGAGCACAATGCAAATAGAGCCAAGGAAATCTCAGATTGCAAGTTGTTTTTAGCAAGGTTTCATAGCCTAAGATAAATATATRTTTTCAGAGGAATAAAGATGGATGTCTGTTGGGAAATGTTTGTAGATGGAAAATATTTTAGCTATGTTAAAATGTTATTTAGATTTGGGAATGAAACAAAATTAAAATTTGATCCTTCAAGAGAACCTTGTCTTTAGGAAGGGCAGATTTTTTGAGATTTGGAGGTCTTGAAGGCATATGTAACTCAAGTTTCACTTACATATCTCGCAGATGGCAGGACTGTGCAAATTAATCTAAAGAATTTCTTTCTATTTCAGAACATACTCAAACTGTAAACTCTGTGAAAAGGGTTTGCTTATACCAATTATAGATATGGCAATCTATTATCGAGCCCTACATCTGAAGCATTATTAAAAATATGTTGTTGTTTCAGTGYATGTGGTCTTTCGCTTCTAAACAATGTAAGTCTCAAAATTTTATTCAGTGACAGGGAAAGAAAAGCAAAGTTCACATATTATTTCAGCAAAAGATCCTTCTTTATGGATATCTTTATTCAAACTTGAAAATGTCACAAAGATGACATAGATAGATGCTTGGTAGAACTCGGAAATATCAATCATTTGTTTTAAGCTGATTAACTCCAGTATCTTACAGAAGCAGTGTAAGAATTTAGCCTTTAAGATAATGTGTGCTTCTATTTTTTCCCTTTTTCTTGCAATGCTTTCTCTAGAAATAAAACTCATTCTGGAACTGCACAGTGAATTTATAATCAGTGTATCACATTGGTCAAAGTACCTTTCCTGTTTGAAACTAGGTTTTCAATCTGGAGTACCAGTCAATCTGCTGATTCTATGACAGTGATGTTTTCATATGTTATTGTGGGTATTTTTGATACAGCAGTCTCTATTTAAAGACTCTGCTTAGAATATATTGTTAATAGAATGGTTTTCATCAAATCTCTGTGGTTGTATTTAAGATAAATGATTTGTCATCAAAGTAGTCTGAAGAATACATTAAAAGAAATCCAAAAAATTTCATCAAATCACTCGTCATTTCTCAGCTCTGTATGTTATAGCTGTGTTTCTCTACTGAAAATCTCAGTAGCTCTTTTCTGCTTCTGCTGTGTGTGTAGATGCCATCTCGCTTAACTCTAGTAACTTCAGTAGGAAGTTTAGTAGATTTACATATTCTATGTCTCAAAAAAAATTAGTTTTTCTTTCTTTTCCTCTGAAGTTTCTGCAATACCTTGAGTCTTTTGATGAATTGATTGAAATTACTTGCAGCTGAAGACACTGAAGGACTTTGGGATAGATCTAGCAAATTGTAGAATTTTGGTATTTATGAAGTAAGTGCTATAATGGATAATTTTCAGATATCCAGTCTCCAGGGTGGAATCCAAACCCCACACTTACATGCCTACATTTCCTATATGGCAAAGGAAATTAGAGTGGCAATTCAAATCCCAAGCAGAGACCAGCATTAGGCAATTGGAGATGCTACCTTGTTGGAATTCCTTACACCTGCAGGTCAAGAAAAAGGCAGGCATCCCCTCAGCCTAGGGCTTTGGTCATTATTTTTGTTTTTTAATCACATTTTTGGATTCTCAGAAAGCTTTCTTTCAAAGCAATTTCATCTTCTACAGAATAGCATTAGTTACTAAGTCAGAAACCTTGTTTCTCCTGTCTCGTAGATGGGAAACTCACAGAAGAGAACAATATAAGATTGCTGTTGGTGCTCTGATGAGCTTCACCCTTAMATGCAGAGAGCTCATAGGAGGTGAGTCTCCATCTGATGTCCTCAGCAGACAAGAGGTAACTGCTTAAAAGAGACYACTGTTTTTCTTTTAATTCTGGTTTGTTTTTAAAAAAGAGACTGCTCCCTTTTTAGCACATTTTGTTTTATAAATCCCTTTTCTAGGATCCCGGCTTTCCCTATGCTGTGTATAGGCAGCCTACCTACTGAATGTGAGAAGAATTGTTTCTTCTCTGTGTACTTATCTTTCTAAGATAATTTCTCTAAGACTGATTTGGCTTTTAACAACTCTTCAACTAATTTCAGTATGTTGTGTTGTTTCAGGACTTAATTCCGTATACATTTTGCTGGTCAGCTTCACAGAAAGCTGCCTTTCTTTCTCTGTCTCCTTTTAGATTTTAACCAATGACTATAAAACCATTTTCTTGCCTGCTTTCATGGTTACCTTGGAACAGGAAATACTTCCTGAATGTGCACATGTAACAGCTGCTCCTCTTCCTTCTGTCTCATAAGCCACACAGTCCTCTACTCACATTTGAATTATTTATTTTTATCCCACAGAAAACTTTTCTGGTTTTGTGCTACTTTCTCAAACAGAACATCTCAATTCACTGGAGCAGAGATATGTTACAGCCTCGTGTGTACTACTTTTATTTTATTTCACTCAGTTTTGCTTTTATCTTGCTTGCCTTTCTCTAGTAACATCCTAARTTACCTGCCTTCTTAATCCCAGTTTGGTGCTCTCTAGTCTTTCCATTGATACATCTCTGTTGCTGATTTTCTTGTGTACTAGTCACTTTTTTTTCCCACTTCCTCCTGTCTCCTTGCTGAACACCTTATTCTTTCCTCCTAATTTAAGGCCCTTTTGCCCAGTCACATTAGCTTTTCATCTCAGCAAATTGGTAGCCCTGCTCTTCAAAGAGAATTTATCAAATCTTTGAAGCCTCTGCTCTGTGTTTCTAAGTCCCCTACTTTTTAGGCACTGATTTATCACGTTAATTCTGGCATTTTTGGTTTTATTCAACCTAGACTATGGCAATGAATCATATATGACAGTAAGCAGGTTAGACTGAACCTCATTAAATTGCACTTTGGGAATTACAAAACACAAATTCTGGATTTCTAGGTCTGTGATTTAATGAAGCAGCCGTATTTTCTGCTTGCTTTAGGACTGTACTACAGCATCATACTTGTGCCATTTATGGTTGAGTGACACCAGTTTGTACTCGCGTCATATTTCTCCTAGTTTCCCAGCATTGCTCTTCTGTATTGGCTTCCCACATCTGCTGTGTAATAAGATCATTTAACTAAAGATCACAAAATACTGTGTAAGCAGAAGGGGTGAGCTGAGGTTACACAAACAACCTTGATTTTTTTTTTTTCCCCATTTTCTAACTCCTGAAACTTTTTCTTTGCAGTTCTGTAAATGTTATTTTAATGTAATTTGTGCCTAATATATATATTGTGGATAAGTCTGTCTATCTAATAAGCAGTTTGAAATAATATATGTAGATTTTTCTATTTTATATTCTTTTCTGGAAGTCAGCAGAGTAGAGTTCATTAACTTGATATGGATCTTTTTCAGTCTGTAAGCATTCAGCAAAGAATGGATTTAGCAGTATATTTATATGGTAAATGTACTGATACTACTTACTTTAATATAAAGTTCAACTTCTTTAAACACTTTTCCATATATACATATTTGGCTCTTTTGGAAAGAGACTTGTAATCCAGTCTTCTTCTCATTTCAGCAGATTTCTTACTTCTCAGCTAAGACAGATAAATAGTCTTGAGCCCTGAATAGACTCCCCTGAAAGGCTAAATATATATATATATATATATATTTGTGTAGTACTTACAGAGAAGTACAGTTGAGCAAACTATTTATTAAAAAGAGCAACAGTTACCATAATACTTTAAATAGGGTCTATTTAAATGTTTCTCCATCATAAAAAACTTAGTAGTGTCCACTAGGAAGTGAATACTTACAAAGCCTGTCTGAAAGAGAGCTATAATAATACTGAATGCAGCTTTTGCTTTTCTAAAAATGATAATGCAGCATGTAATATATGACTTACTTCTGTGGCAAATCTCTGTCAGTAGCTCAATCAAAAATGTAATTTAGCCTGAAACTCATATGGAAACAGCTATGACTCTTGCATCCATTCTAATTAAATATAGTGCGATGATGATTGCATATATGTTACTGACAGATCTGTTAGGAGAGTTTCTGACAAAGTTTTTTTTTTTTTTTTTTTTTTTTAATGCCAGTGGAAAATCATAAGCTTTGAACTCCCTGATTTAAAAACAAAAACAAACAAACAAAATACCCCACAAAACCCAGAATACTGAAGATAAAACAAAACACTGTCAACAGAGGTGTTTTTTAACAGTTTTCAAAGGAAAAGTCTCTTGTTCTTTGTTCAAAATGAAATAGCATTTTGAACAATCTTTAAAACACAGTAGGGCAGAGTGTTTGGTGGTTGGTTKGTTTGTTTGTTTGTTTGTTTCACTATTTTATTTTAAAATTATTTACCAGTTTCATCAAATTCTGAAATAGACTTGTGATTTTTAAATTTTAATAGAGTTATCTTAAGCACATGCAGTGTTTGAGCAGAAAACCTCAGTTCTTTTTGTGATATCCAACATCAGCTCAGTAACTGTGCTGCCTTCAGCTGTCCCTGGGACGTCCCTACGTTAATATCGGGCTCTTTGGTTAAACTCAAAGAACACAGTCTGCCTTGTATAAGACCGACATCTATACCTTAACAGAAGTGGCAGTTATTTGAAGTGATCCTCCTGYATGGAAATGGAAGTACACTTTCCCACCAAGAAAACACCATGCTTCTCACTATACTGGAACCTTTACTCTTGCAAGCTTTTGTGGAGGATTGCACCTTGATTCCTCCCAGAAACACCTCTCCCAGCCTTTGACTGACTTGCTAGCCTTGTTTAAACTCGCCTTCAGAAGCAAACATGTACTGAGTGACACCAGCCTGAGCTAGATAAGAATATGTAAAACTTCTAGCACACATTTCCAATCATTAAATGTCTCTCACAACAAGACTATCAAAAATGATGCTTCCTGTACTTGCGCCTCATGGAGGCCCTGCAGACAAAATGGGATAGCCGCTAGCATGAACTCATGTGAATAATTTCTATGGAAAAATGTGTCCGGTTACCAGCAGAAGAATACTATTTCAGAAAGGAAGACTGCATTTCTGATCCTTCAGCCCTGATCCTGAAGGAATAACTACAAAAAATGAGGATGTTCATAACTAACATTTGCTGCTGTACTTGACATTAAAAATCATTGAGATACTGGCTGCATGGTATCTAATAGTTTTTTCCAGACTGCACCTCTGCCTGACCTCTCTGTCCCACCAGACCTACTCAACTTATTACTGCTTCTCTTGCTGACATCACCCTCTGCTCTGCTTGTAACAACCATCATTTTCTTTCAAATTGCCTAAGCGATTAACATAATTATTCTCAACCTTGAGTTTACTGCTTTTATTTTAGATCTAAAGAAGGGCTTGTATGCCCAAAAGCTTGTCTGTGGTCTCTTTCCTCAACTACGTCGCTTAGCCTAATAAAAAAGGAAAAGAAAAATAAGAAATTTTCCACACAAAACTTCTCCCTCTGAAGTATAGATAGGATGTTTATGTTCACACAAAAAATTAACTGTTACAGCTAAGAACATTCTTATAAATAAGTATTTCATTTCTTTTTGGAAATTCATACCAGTTTTGCTGTATTCAGTTGAACATTTTGTATAAAGCCAAATCACTTTCTGGTTGAAAAGTTTAATGGTGAAAACACAGGCAAATTTTCTAGGACATATTGCAGTGTGACTACTGCTTTATGACACTTTTTGTTTGCAAATAAAATACCGTCCACTTTACAACCGAAGCTAGCAAAATTATTTCTGCCAAACTTTGGCAGGATTTTTAATTTAGGAACTGTAGGCAATAATGCATTTCTTCTTGTTATCTAATTTTGCTGTTAATTCTGACAGGCTTCTCACAAATATTTGCTTCTGAGGTCTGCCTAGTTTGATCTTTCTTGTGAACAGACATTATGCTTATTATGCTCAAAATCCTGTATGGGCAGAAATGGAAGAGAACCCTTCTGCGAGCCCCCTTTTCCTGGGCGGTGTGCGCAGCCAGCCAGGCCAGGCGCCCCCGGGTCCCGAGGCTGGCACCCCGAGCACGTCTCTGGGAGGCGTACGGCATTGATAAAGGGAGTTTCTTCTTCCCCTTTGCTGGGAGAAGCACGACGCTGATAGTTTCATTCTCCTTGGTCTTAGGCTCTGCTTGGGCTTATTTTTGAAAGTCGTCTTAACGCGGCTTACATGCTCTTTCTTGTCATTGGTTCCCCACATTTCCGTTATTTTTATTCTGTTGCATCTAAAACTGATTTTAGCTGACTGATGAGAGGCTGCACTCCTGTAGTGACCTGTGAATTAGAGCTGTGATTTGTGTTTCTGCTYGGGGAGCGCTAGTGTCATCCTGTGCGTGTGCTGTCCTCCCCACCTCATTTTATTCTACAGGCGTAGGCAGCTCAATCCACACTGAATACCCCCTCATTATCACTATAAACCAAAAGTAATCTGAAACAAATTTAGACAATAATTACCTGACCACTAGGCAATTGCTACCACAGATGATAAAAGCTGAAATCAGCCCAGGCTAAGACAAACCCAGACAAGTCCTGAGACTCTGCGCTGCCAGGTCAATACAAAGCCTGTGGCCTTTAGTAACGGCAAAATTATTTCCTTTATGATAAGGATGCTTGGGAAGTTCAGCTAAACCAAAGCCAAATAATATTGAAGAGATAAGGCGGCCTCCTATGAACCACTTATATAGCAGAAATTATTCTTCCTCTGTTCACATTTCCTCAAAATAAAATGCTAATTTATCCTGTCTTCCATGCAATTCACTTATCATATTAGGATGGTATTTCTAGTTTCCTTTTAATAGATTTGTGAAAAGAAATTGTTTTGAAAAATAGAAACCCTAAGTAAGTATAAAAGTAAGCATAAAAACTTCTGAAGATCTGCTTCTGCTGTGAAAAATCACCTGACAGGAATTTTAAACATTTTTCCTGTTGGAATAAGCTGATTAATAAAAAACAGAACTTTCTGAAGAGATRTGCCACTGTGAGTGGGCCAAAAGAAAATATCTGATGGGGGTGTGTGGATAAGTAGTTCATTTTTGCTAGTAGTTCTTGTCTGTAGTACTCACCTGTCACATATGATTTGCCATTTAAGCAGTTTTTCCGAGTTAAACAAAAGAAGGACTTAAAGAGCAGTCTTTTAAAATAAAAAGCCTAATTACTGGATGTGCTGTGAGTTTGGTGTCTTTCAAGCAACTGTGGAGTGCAAGGGAATGAAAAGTAAACTGTGAAAGCTTTGGGGTTTCACAGAAGGCAATTCTTGTAGTTTTTGCTAGCCCTAAGACAGCTTTAAAAGGTATGCCAGTGCTTAAAGGGATCTTGTGAATGAGAATAGTGCTAACTACATGACCACAGTTTGAATATTTTCATTATTTTTCATCACCTTCTGTTCAAGCACACTTGAAACAAAACATCCTTAGATTTCAACAGAAAAACACCATTCACTGTGCTCTTGTTCTTCTGCAAAGCTGCTAGTATCAAGCTTGGGAGACGTGCTGTGCTGTTATTGCTTATCCTATGTCTTTTACCATTAGTGTCTTAAAAGAATTTCTCCCGCAAAATAAACTGTAATTGTAACTGTTCAGTGCCCACCTGAGAAAATTACTTCCATTACTAAAAGTGAATGGATCAAAAAGGTTCAATGCATTCCTTTTCTACAAGAGCATGTATCAGAATAAGACCGCAGAAGTAACAGAACAAACAGGAGTAACATTGCACAGTACATTTATATTTAAACCTGTCCATTTGTTTCTTTAAAGCTATTCCTGTCCTCTTGTCTTATGTATTTTCTTTGTATCCTTCTCCCTCTTTTTCAGTGCCATTGTGTGGTTTCCAGATTCCTCTAATGTAAGTTCAACATGAAACAGTCAGAATCCATTTTTATTTCCTTAATAAAAGACCATGGTTTTAAGTGAGCTCTGCAGTACAAATTGGAGTCAGAGTCTCACAGATGCTGAGATTCTGCAGCTTTCAGTGCTCTGGTTTTGAAAATCTTTTAAATGCCTAAGTGGTTTGCCTTGGAGTGTAAATCTGTCCCCCAAAGGATGATCTTAATATTAAGCATTCCCATTAGTCACTGTTTCAAGGCTAGCTTTAATGAACATGAAAATGTGCCTTTCACAGACATTTTAAATGAAAGTTCCACAGAAATAGGAAAGCTTTCTTCTAATATTTTAAAAATCAAGAAAGTGACCGTGAACTGAAAGACTTCAGCTGCAATTTTTTCCTCCAAGAAATGCAGCCATTCCCTGTAAAACTTTATAGTTGGAAGCCCATTTACAGTAATAATTTCAGCCCGTCCTAATGATCAGTAGAAACAGCTGAGGTAATAATGTTTTCCAGAAAGAGATGCGTTTGGGCTCTTTTCAGCTTGCAGTGGAACAGTCCTTTTAACAAAGCAGAAATATAGCCCCATAACATGTCGTCTAAGGATGCGGCAAACCACAATATGTCTGATTTACACTGGGGAAAATAAGAAGTCAGAGCAAGGGAAACGAAATAGCAGTATTTTGAGAATGCACAGTTTAGCAAAAACTAATGTAAGCATAACATAATGGAAAGGGAATTTGGGGAGGGCAGGAAGACGGGTACAAAGGATTCATTTGAGTTGTGGCTAAATTATTTTATTATTATATATATATGTATATGTATGTGTATATGTATGTGTGTGTGTGTGTGTGTGTGTATGTATGTGTATATATATATATGTTTTCCTTCCTGAGGCAGGGAGATTATACCCTCAAAGCCCTGCGGAGGGGCTGAAAGTAGATTTCAGTGCTGGGTTTGCTGCTCGGCCCTAAATTCCAACAAAAAAACATTACGTGCCAGCTTCAGATGCCAGTGGAAGCAATTTGACGTATGCCTTTACACCATGTTGTGCTGAACCCGATACCTGCCCTGGTGCACCCAAGGATTTAGGCTGGCGGCTGAACTTGGTATCCCGGCTGGTAAAAGGCAAAGTCAGCCTTAATTAGCCAGCTATGAGTCGTGCAATATAGCTTTCTATTAGATAAAACAGCTGAAACATATAAATAGTTTTTCCCCTGTCGATTGGTTGTTGCGTCTTGGTATGAAACATCAGGGTTTCTATCCATTGTGGAAATAGGGAGAAGGAACCAGCTCCCAAAAACATACGTATCTAGTGCCATTTTCATTTGCCCTGGCGTGTCCACGACATTTTTCACAGGGAGGAAACAGCATACGACAGAGGCCCCGAGGGTGACCAGAGCCCTTGCAGACAGGCGGCCAGAGGCCAGGCAGGGGACTCAGGGATGTCTAAAATGAAATTAGGTACACGGTTTTAGTCAACCAAATCCCAACTTCTGTGTATGGGTAGGCAGGAGCACTACAGTATAAACATAAACATTATTGTAAACATGTTACTTCTGATACAAAACAATGGAGATTAATGTTCATTACTTTCTGATAAAAATATCAAAGCGCCAAGGGAATTTGCTGCTTGTAAAAGTGTTATGAGACACAGTCCTCCTTGCAGTTTATTTTGGTAGCACAAGTTGCTTCATACGGTTGACTCCAAAAGCTATTATTTCCCAAACGTATACAAAATAAGTCTAAACATGTTTGCCTCTAACGCAACAAGGTGAACTTAATTCCAGGAAGCTTCAAAAGCGTGCGGTTCGTGTGCTGCTGACGCAGCGTGGGGGGCTGYGTCTGAGGGGAAGCGAGAGGGGGGGACGATCCCTGCGCGCTGGCCACCTTTGCAACAAATGCCGAAACTTCAAAGCGGGTGAAAAAACCCCCGTAACACTTCTAAAACGCTCTAATAAATGAAGTCAAAATAACATGCCCATTTACATTTCTTTGTTCTTCTTTGCGGTCCCGCTTAATGTCAGGAGATTGCCAAAGTTTTAGCATCAGCATTTGCATTCACCGGCTTCGACAAGATTTAGAAAAAAAAAATTACTTTGTATTTTGTAAATTACCTATATTCATGTATAAGTTACATTAGAAGGAGCTGATGGGAGCAATAAGGAGTTATTTTTAAGCCAACTTGCTGTCTGAGGGGTACATTTCCAAGCTTGGAGACCTGTTTTTGTGCCCAAAATCAATTCTGTTGCTGCATGAGTCAGTACTATTCCTGTGTGTCCTGTACTSCATCAAGGTTGTGATGAATGCAGTATAAAATGAATGAAAGTTTTTTCCAAAACATGACTTTCATTAAAAATAGGTAATCACTTTTAATAGGATCTTTTATCAGCAGAGATCAGCAAATATACCATAATACATGTAGACTTTTCAATTTTGGTCTATGACTTGCTTTCTGGAAGACAGTGGTTCTTACCAGAACCTTTTTGTTTTTTAACAATATTTGAGGTTTTATAATATTTTTATTAGCAGTTAAATGATTTTATTTGTAATGTGACCTTATTTATCATTTCAAATATACAGAATTATTTTTAATATACAGCTGTATTTCCGTTCCCTAAGAAATCATTCATGACCATGTATTGACAGTCTATTGCATTTTGCTAGTATGAAACGATCAACTAAGGACTTTTTAAAAAGTGTTCTTCAGATAATCTAATCAACTAAATTCAGCTAGTCTTTCCTAAAAGAATTGCATTTTATTCTTATTGCAAAATATCCCACCATAAACTAAGTTGAAGCTTCTTGCTCCAAACCTCCTTTCCTATTATTTATTCACGTTTGAAAAACAATCTACTTTGCAGACCACTTAAAATTTTAATTTATGTGAATGATATTGATAATTACTTTAAGTAGTGAGGGCTTAACCTCTTCTAGTGGAAAATATAATAACAATATATATTTTTCACCAGCTATAGATTTCTTTTTTGTAACTTTGCTTTAAGTATCGGATGTTTTTCCTTAAATATTACGATAGTCATCACACCCATTAATACTGATATTAAAATGCTTTCTGGTCTTTATGTTCTCAGACCCATAGATATATGAGAATAGAAACCTGCTGCATACAAATAAACACAATTTTTTGTAACTGAGAATTCTGTACTAGTATTTGAGATATAAAAAATTATTTAAAATTTAAAATATTGTTGCCTACAGTATAAGAGAATGACTTTAATATAACTTCATATCTAGTTAAGGAAATAATTCTGCATGAGCATAAGTACAAATCGTCAAAATGCCTTTTTTTAGGAAGTTATTTGGGGATTTTACAGTTAATTACATTTGAATAAAACCTTTTACTGTAGGCAGCAATATTTTAAGTATTTTAAAATGCTCCAAGTTTTGATAAATCCATGACCAGTGAGACCATCCCGAGATGTCCAATTGCAACATTCTCACAGGAGTGACACTGTAAGGCAATAAGAATGATACCATCATATCACCAGCAAACTATACTCTGTATGACTCATTGCCTGCCTTTTTGTAGAAATCTCAGCTTCAGAAATGAGCATGTATAAGATTATTGGTTCGGTGAATAAGCAGCGGAAATGAAGGGACATAAGTATTCAAAAAAGTCTATTTAATGATTTTCAAATATTTAAAAAAATGAAGTAAGTTTCAAGAGGATGTCTAAAATCCCAAATCAAGACAAATGGAAGTTTCCACGCAGTAATTATTCTAATTTAACTCTTCTGTGGAAGTGAGTTTTAAGTTCTGTTCATAGGTTGCATCGACATAACACTTATTCTTCTGTGCCATGCAGAAGCAGTTTAACTCAAAAATGTAATGGAGGAGGGTATCTGTCAATGGAGTTGGTTAGAGAGATTTATATTCTGTAGTAAATACTTCCCCAGCTTTCACATTCTTCTCATATATTACTTCTCATAACTTTTTCTTGCAAAGTATGTCTTTTTTCTCATTATTTTTCAGGCATGGCTTTGTGTTCTTGTGCCATTTCTTATAACTTTACAGAAAAACAAGACACCCTTTGGTGGAAGGATTAAACCAAAGCATGTATGAAATAAATATTTATTTCAAAATTTTTGTTAGAGTTATCACCCAAAATATTGTGCGTATTGTATAACATAGTTCACTGAACTGGAAAGTCATTTGATGCCGTCATTCAGAGACGCTCTCGGTCTATCACCGTGCTTCGTGTAGGATGTTCACAGCAGTGTGTGCAGCTTCCTGGGGAAGGGAGGGGAAAACTGAGAGAGAGACTTTTCAGATAGAAAAGCAGAATTTGAAGAATCCACTCAGACCTATGCTTCTTTGCCTATGTTAGTTTCAGAATGCTTTGATTCTAACGCAGACCTGGATGTGAATCACTGGTTACTTGAATCCAAAGGGATTGGTTTTTTTCCCTTTAATCCGATGTGTTATCCTGAAGGCCTTAGGAAGGCTCCCATATCTTTGCAACTGCAGTGTATTTATTCCCTGTGCGGCTCTTCAACTATTTGAAGGATGGAGGAAAACAATTTCCCCCTTTTCTCCCCTACAATCTCTGCACAGAAATTCTGTACTTGCCCAGGTAATGGTTCATGATTTTTCCCAGATGCTTAGTTTGATATAAATCAAATAAGTTCATGCACATCAGAAGAAGGCATAACCCTTTATTTATGAATGTATTAAAGAGCAGTCAGAAAAAGATATTGATTGGTTATTCTCACTAGCCTGCTGTAGAAAACCAGAATCAATGTATGGTAGGGAAAACTTAACTATTACGAAACATTTAGTATTGTAGGAAAGTATAAAAAATTGAACAAACTCCCATTAGATGGCAACAGCATAGCTTTTACTGAAGGGAGGATATAAAGTGGAGGATGGTGGATAAAAGAAGTAAAAGGAAAGGATAAACTGATCCATCACAAATACCCCTACACGAAGGCCATGTCTGTGGATCTATTTTGGTTTGAACATTTTGACTAACATAGCACAATTCTGAACAGTTATTTGACTGGGTCTATATTAAACCACTGATGTAGGATGAGCATGTTAAAATAAGAAACACGATGCAAAAATGAGTATTCAAAATGAACGGAAGGAAGGGGGAGAGTTTTAATGACTGTGAGAGTAAAGGAAAATGTGCTTAACATCATGTGTGACATTATGTCTGCTTCTCTTCCATAGGATGTAGAGCTAGTTTTTGTTTTACTCTAACACTGAAAGGTGCTTGAACCCTTGCAACAAATAAATAAATAATTGGAATAATAATTACAATGGATAATACACACTGTATAAGCAAAGAGAAAATATATTAATGGAATACACATTCMGAAAAAAACCCTAGATCTCAACAACTATTTAAAAAATTATCTGCAATTTTTTATTGTTATTTTTTGCATGAGTTTGCTCTTATTGTCCTTGTGCCCTTTTCAAGTTCAATTTCTTTTAATCTTGAAGCAAGTGAGGTGCTTTGTAATATCTAACTGTCTTTTGTAAATCACTAATTAATTATTTGTACTTGAAATGCTTCTATGGTTGATGGCACTGAGGCCAAAAAATACCCCTTGATATATCTAGCCAACCAAATTAAACAACATTTGGCCTACTTGCTTTCCATTTACTGGAACATTTGAACAGCTATCTGCCAAGTGAATAAAAACAAAGCATTTGAGAAGGTAACTAGGAATTCGTGGAAGTCTTTCAAAGTTACTTACAAAGTGAATCATGGCGTATTTAACAGCAGTAATTTTTATAAGCAAATAATATAATTTAGATAATGATACTACTTAAGTGCATGTGGCATTTACTATTATAATTTACTAACAATTCATGATTCTCTGAGAATTATGGTGTCAATCTAGTGCCCTTTCCATATCTCTGAAATATATAGCTCAAATATAAGAAGTATGATAAAGAAGTTGTAGTATTTTTGTTAATTTGAATGGTAGGTTCAACACTAGAAGAAAAATAGTCTGCTTCAATACTCTCTATTAGAGTATTGAATAGTCTTGGTGTCTTTTGATATTTCTGTCACTCTATAGTTGTTGACTTTCCTAATGAAGTCCTGCCACACTTTTCAAACATAAGCTTTAGCAGGCCAAAATATTTCCATAAATACAATTCTTGATGTTAACCTAGAAGGAAAAAACCAAGAAGAGTCTCTTTTGCTCTGGATTTGAAATATGAGTCTCATGACTTGGATCCCTCTCCAACAGGGAGGAGGGAAGGTATGTCCCTTTGGAGATTTAAAGCCTGCTCACACAAAACATGCCCTTATTTTTCCTCAGCATAAACTGCTTTACTTAGGTCCCAGTTAAACTGAAATAAAAATGCTTGAATTCAACAGGATTTAAGCATGTGATTAAGCACTTCAAACTGAGTCTTAAAACAGTAGTCGTATCCGATCTCAAATACTTCTAGTCAGTCTGCTGACTGCTTGCCCACAGCGTCTGCTGCGAGAGATAATGAACATTATTAAAAGAAAAGCTTTGGAGACAAAAATCAACACTTTAAAGAATAAATGTGACACTTTTGGGTTTTGCTTAGCAAATCTAAAGGGCAAGAGGGAAAGTTTAACAAAAAGGATGAACAAAGAGGGCTAAGAAGATATGTGAAGAGTTTTACAGTATATACTCAGGATCTGATATCTCAAATGTCTTATCGTATTCCAACACCAAGGGAGTTCAGTTTTTTTCTGGAAGTCAGAGACACTGAAGGCATTTGCAGTAATCATTTTAGGATAGTTAGCTTTAAGAAAAGGGTAGAAAACTCTTGGGAACAGAATGTCAAAGTAAATAGCTACGATCTAAAGGAAAATAYGAATTTCTCTATGGATTGTTGAGGCGGGGTTTCTTCTTCTGGAATTAAAATTTACCTGGGACAAGAATTGGTTCAACATAAAGAATTATTCATAAGTTCCATTAAAAAAAAAAAAAAAGAGAGAGAGAGAGAGAGAGAACAACCCAAGTTAGAGCATTTTTTATTTCTTCTTTCAAAGGAAGAAATAACATTTTGTAATGAGGAAAGATCATAAAGTGAGTTTATAAATTTAACATGCAAAGTCTCCAGAAATATTACGCATTAAAGGTGAGACTTTCAAAGATAGTTAAGAGGTTTAGTCACAATTTGGATTATCTTTCCAAGTGGAATATCCTTAGGCCTCTTTGAAAACCATGACACTTTACTTCCTCTTACAATACACCCATGTGTAAAACGGGCTATGTTGCAACTTGAAGAGTATAATTGCTGTTAAGGAAGTTTTTTATTAACRGTGGGGTTTCATAATACATTCTGTCTTCTTAAAATTGTACTCTAACAGTGCTGCCCTGTGTTTGTAATGCAGATCATCAATTTGTCTTTCTATTAGAAATTGTCTTTCTGAAGTAAAAATTTCCTGCAACCTCTCTCTCTCTCTTTTTTTTTTTTTTTTTGGTAAGTCTGGTAATACACATTAGATATCATAGACTTTTTTTTGCATTTGTTTTGGCACGTCATGACTGATATATGGAAATGAATAGCCAAAATGTGAAAGTTTTGTTTGTTAACTGCTCTTTGTATTGCAGAGTAATCTTTGTTTGACAAGTCTTTTTGCTAATAATTTTGCTGTTGCATCAGAGACATAGATGTTCAGATGGTTTCAATCTGGAACTTTTCTGCCAGTTTTCTCCATATTTTTGCAGAATTTATGGGACAAGGTCAAAAGGACAGTCTGGAACTTGGAAGCATAGAACAAATTCTTTGATTATCCCAATGAAGCAGTGTGTTTTTACACTGAAAGTGAAAAGTAGCATTTTACAAGAAGGTTATCAATTGGAAATATATTTCACCTCAGTTCCAACCTCAATGCTGTTTTTAGCCAAGTTTGGTAAAAGCATGATGCAGTCAGAATTTCATTCCCCAAATCATGTTCTTTACTCATGTCTTCATGGTTTTCCATGCAAGAACAGAGTGCTGAAGAGATTGGTTTATTAGGTGGAGGATGAAGTCTAATGCAAAAAAAACCCACCACAATTTGCTGTTGTTCATTTAAGTACAATATCATCTCTGGGAAATACAAGTAAGACTTTTGGTTAAACAGATAATTTGTCCATTGGTAACAAAGAACAGAATAAAAGGAAATGAGGGGTAGGTACATTCTTTTATAGTTTGACTGAATCAGGCTAAAAGATTATCTGAGACATTAGGTATAAGTCAAACAAATAATTCATATGTAAAGTGTACCTTTTTTCCATTATTTTACATAAAAATAATGCAAATACTAAAATGTGAAATCAAAAAAGTCATTTTTCTGGCCAAACTAAAGTTTCCCTCTTTCATATTAACATATACAAAATTGATGAAATGATGTGAAAAGAAAGACTTCATTACCAGAATTAAGGAAATTTAATGGTAGCCGCCATTGGCTTTTACCATTATCAATAGTGAATATTCTATTTACATAGCAAAAAAAGAGAGCTCTGTATATCACTGSATAGGGTTTACCTCTGGGGAACTGAAATTACTTCAGACAAGGGAAGGAAATGTTTATATCTTTGTTTCTAAACAGAAGGTGATAAATGTCAAAGAGCCAGAAAGATGTAAAAAGAGAGAGAGAACAGGCTGTGTAGGAAGTCTACCAATCTTTTCACAGTAGATAGTTATGAGAGAAATATGTAAATACAAAATAAACAAGTGATCTAACAAGTAATCTAATGGCACCAGATTTTCTGAGCCATGGGGAACTCTTTATTCATCTTTACCTGTGATGCCTGGGTGTACAACAAGGCTGACCGACTCTAGGCTTTTCCTGAGACGTCCTTGGGCTATGGCTCAGGTTTTAGGCTGGAACTGAATTAGTTCATCGGTGTAACTCTAGGGAGCACTGCAGTGCTGGAAATCTCCTAAGGGGACTTAAAGTTGAGGTTGTGACAATTCAGTTATTCCATGGAACTTCAGACAGGAACAGGAGTCATAAAAATGACAAAAGAAAGTCCTAAGCTGAGTAATAACGTTTTGCTACTTTGCATTTCTCCACTTAAAATGTTGTGCTGTGGTGTTTTATTACAACAGTAGTTTGYTATTTTTCCTAACATATCTATGCTATGTTAAATACCTATATCTGAGAAGTGCTCAGGTGCAATTTTCAAAGCTGTCCAAGGGACTGGAATGCTTAGATGTCTGTAATTTTGTTTTCAGAGTTCTAAATCCTTTAGTTGTCTTTATAAAATCATGTTAGTTTTACTAATGCAGGAATATGCAATAGCTGTGTGCACACACATATTAGAGCTATGCAATTTCTAATATTTTAATATGAACAATGTCATACACAAATCTTTATATACATTTATCTACAGGTGCTATGACACAAATTAAGGGAAAAAAATTTAGTAAATTCCATTGCCCGTATTTCCTGACATAATATGAAACATAAATTTGGAATTTCATTTACTTGGCTTTGTTACTGTCGCGTGAAGGGAGGGAAAGGGGTAATCAAGGTTTGCCTGCCAGAGCCCTCCTCAAAAGGGCTTTCACTGGATCAGGTTCGCAAAGTTGATCAAAATAAGAAAGGCCCTCCCCTTTGGTAATCAAGGTTTGCCTGCCAGAGCCCTCCTCAAAAGGACTTTCACTGAGTCAGGTTCACAAAGTTGATCAAAATAAACAATTATTAAAGCGACAGATCAACAGGTTCAGGATTGCCGGTGATAAATGCACTTACTGCAACAAATTCTACTTTTTCTGAGCTCAAACTGATAATTAAGCGCTTTCACCAATGGTATTTTTCCCGGGGTAACGTCYGACGTTGTCGGAGGCGCAAACCTTACCAAAAAGGCGTCCCTGTTTTGGGGAGGAGAGAGGTCCAGGCCCGTCGACCCGTCCGTAGGTTGGCGTTCTCGTCCTCCACATGGAGGCTCGTTTATGCACTGAACTTATGCTCTTGGCGAGGKGGGGCCGAGTCAARCRCTGTGGGRTGTTTGGTCCTCRTCGAGCTCAGCAGCGGGTGGCGATGGCTGCTGGCCTTTTTTTCCTTTTGCCCCTATCAACAGGACCAGGCTGCAAGACTCCCGCCTCGCCCCAGGTGTCGTTTTGGGTGGAGCAATGCCGAGTGGTGGGACCTGCGCCTCGCCCCTCACCAGCCTGGGCGTCAGGCCGCAAATCGCCCTTTGTATCCACTGCYTACCCCACGGCAGGGAGGATTGCAGGTGATCRCAGACCGTTATCCCACAGGCTTTCACATCTGAATTTGGAAATCTAACCATACTTGCTTTTCTCTAGGGACCATTAATTATTTCATTCCATATTTTCTCTCTACTTTCTTAATTTGGCAACCAAATAGACTATAAATGCCTTGAACATCCAACCCCTTTCATATTTCCTTACGGTAGACGGCATCCAGAGTGACTTAGTGACACCAAGACTCTCCTTTTTTTGAAATTTCTAATCCAACATTTAACCATGCTATTTTGTTTTATGGGAGAAAAATTAAAAATGTAAAATACCATTTTGCAGATGCTTCTTACACTGGATAATTGTGTTTGTGCGTCAGCACACACACTACAGTGAGATTTCACTCAGTTCTACCAGAGTGTGTACGAAAAGATGGAAATAATACAAACCAAGAAAACCCCCAAGCCCTTCAACGATCGGCACTATCATCTACATTATAATTATTAATAGCTATTTATGAGGATGATCTTAACTCTCACAATCAATTCAAAACTTCAGTTTTCCCTTTCTGTTAACTGATAATCATCATAATTACACGTGCAGCCATTCACACCCATCTGCCTCCCTTCCGGAGGCAGGCGGCGCTGTGCCGCAGCTGGCTGCAGATGTTGGCACAGCTGCCGGGGAGGCAGCCGGTGGCCCCCTCCCCAGGTCTGCCCCGGGGCTGAGACCCCCGTCCCAGCCGGAGAGCTTACGACGAGTCGACCAGGCTGGTGCAAATGGCTGTACGCTACAAAATGGAGAGTTTTCCTTGCAGCTGCGGTGCAGGGGAAGGTGCCAGCCAGGCTCGCTGCCTGGCTGGAAATGGAGGCTTTGCATACAGTGACAGGACAGCATCACCAAGGTGAATGCTAGTCCAGGGGATCCAGGTAAATCTGCTCCATCCGTACCAGATTTTCGGCTCAGGTTATGGGGATATAAACTGTCAAATGCAATGGATCAGGCCTGTCGCTTTTTCTGTCCAAAAAACAGAAAAAACAAAACCAAATTATTTTTACAGGCTTTGGTTTCAAACTGTTTCTCCCATTGTCAGTAAAAACGAGAAAGCAATGGTTTTATTAAAATACATTGGAGGTGTAACTGATTCAGTAATCAAATTTTTAAAGGGTCCAGTCCTGGCAAAATAAGAAGTGACTGTAAAGACAGCATCAGATTACAACAGCAATTCTTCAACTTAGAAAACACGAGTAGCTGGGAGGTAATGAAAATATGTGGGGTCCAATGAGTTACATGCCATCAAAGTTAAAGTCGATCAGTTCTCACATAGCCTTCTGGTGAAATAATATATAGATACGAATATAAAGATATAATTAGATTCTTCTCCCTTTTCCAGTGGGGCATGAATACCAGCTGTGATAGGTGCCATACCTCCCATTAGCTGCAGTATATTCTACTTACTCATTAGTCTCAGTTCTCTGATCATCCTAGTATCTTAATGCCTCTCACTAAATTAGAAATAATCTAATAGATATAGTTCTTCATTACAGCTGATAGGAGAAATTACTACATTACTTTATAGATTGCCTTATATTTTACATGCTTATGAAGAGAATCCACTTGCTTAGGGAAATTATATTTAAACAATGTGTGATTTTATTACTACTTTTGATTACAGTTTCTTAAACGAGAGATCTTTTCTTATTCTTTTTTAAACAGGATAATTGAAAGGAGCGTATTATATTTTTCTGGATTATTATTTTAAGAAAATCCAATCTTATTTTTTTTACATTTGAGCTATTTTCTTCTTATTCCTTTTTCCAATGTTGAAAAGAAAAGGGCATAAAAAGGCAATGAAGAAAAAGGAGAGAAAAGACTCAAGGCAAAAGCTCAGTGATCCTAAAACACGCAATTTTCCTTTTGAGAAACATTTGTATATTCAGTTTGGAAAATATGGGTTGATATAGTTAGATTCTCTTATAAAAAACAAAATATTTTAAATAAATTGGATCTGACTGTAAAAATTATGGAGCTTCCTGGCTGCTTCTGCTTTGGAGGGGATGAGTATTTCAGCTAAGCCTTTTTGACTAGTCCAAGCTGCAACACAAGCATGGATAATTTGAATGAATGGGTCATTGCAGCAATATTTATGCCTACCACAGTTTTTTTGCCTGTTAAAAAGCAATGAGGCTGTTTTTCTCTGTCGTAGCTCTTTGAGTCCTTGTCAGCTTTGAGAAAGACCCTCAGGCCTGCAGACAACCGCAAACATCCATGAGCAGCAACGCACTGCCCATTGCCAACCACCAGACACCAGGATCCCTTGTCCTTATGGGTTTTTTTTGAATACGTGGTGGGATCATCGACCCTAGAGTAGCCCACGTCCAGGATGCCAAAGCGGGGGCAGCACGTGCTGGTTACCTGGTTACTGCACTGCAGTCCACAAGTGGTTCATCTGGCTCCTGCCTGATGACTGTTATAACGTTGACTATTTTCTTGTAGAAACGCAACCCGCCTCAGTGGTCTGTTAAAACACATGCACAAACATATGCGTGCGTAAGATAGGAAGTTATCATAAATTGAATGTCTGCAGAAATTTGGTTCAGAAGAAAAGGTTGTGCTTTAGCTTAAAATCTGCGTGTCTTTGTGTTTGAAGGGGTCTCCTTAGGCTTTGGAATTTAACAAGTCTCTTCCCAAAATTAAATTGTGCCTTTATAATTAGCRTTCTAGCAATGAGCAAAAGCAACTAAAATAATTCTTCTGTATTTCATCATAAAAGAAAATTTTTGTTAATTGAATTTTTATCTAAGTCAAGGAGCTTTATTTTTTAACTGACTCCATACCTGGTTTTACACTGCAAATAAAGGAGTTTGGTTCTGCTGCGAGAAAAAGCATTATTCATTTTATTTTAGAGGTAATTTAAAAATATGATTTGTATATTCCTAATTTAGTCTATTCATTCTAAATAACATATAGCAGGCTTATCTTGACCTAGCTTTTAAATGGTATAACATTGTGTGCATGCTTTCTTCAGTGTCATAACATTAGTAGCATATTGTATCCATTTTCTTTACATCATCAGATGTATTTTCATACTTTTTTCCATTTTTTCCTAATTCATTGTGTTATATTAAATATTGTGTTATGTTTATGCTAAATAATTTGGATTGGCATTTTCTTCACAGATCTTTTATATGCTATTTCTCACCTGTAAAGGTTTACATAGTCAAATTTGGGACTATTCCTAATTTGTTTCTTTTGTGCAGAACATAGATTGATCCTGAAGGTATATGGACTTAAAATTACTAAAAGTTTGGACTGGGATTTTGTTGTAAAACAAAGCAGGAGAGGGCTGATTCTAAGCAGGTGAACCACTCATCTAAAAATAGATAAATTAAAGACAAATTAGATTTGTCTTAATTGAAAATGAGCAGAAGTACAAAGGTTTTGCAGAGATTTGTAACGCATACAAAGATTTCAATTTTTTTTTCATAAAGTAATATCTAACAATAGTTGCAGGTTTCTTAGGCAATTTAATGAAAGTTATGAAGTATTACCCCAAAAAGACTTTCATTATACTATTTACTCACCTAATTAAAATTAAATTGCAGTGGGATATCTCAGGATTTTGTAGAGATGCCAAAAATAAAATCAAAACTGCAAGGGAAATTAAGAACAACTATTGTGTGTTCCTCCTACCACAGAAATGATGTGCTATGTATGATCACTAGTCAACAGACTAAAAAAGTTCACATACTTCCTTATTAACCCTGGAGTTATATTAAAATGTGTAATATATCTTCAGACATGTAGGGCATGTTTAATTGCACTCACTCACACCTTTTAATAAGAAAAAACTTCTTAGCCATCTATTTTTATTTGTTATCAAAGTGGTAGGACTACTGAATTAATGGAGGTTAATAAAAAATCCCTAATGCCTTAGTCAAACTTTCCCAGTCCTGAAGATGAAGAATTAATTTAAGTTGTGTTTGCTATAGATACAGATAAACTTCATAAAGGGCACATTTTCACATTCCTACCTATGAATAAATTATTTTAAAGAGAACAAATGATTTTGAMTGTTATCTCTGCTGGGCATTTGGGATCATGTGGGGCATAATGAGCTCTTTCTCATGCAAGCCATACACCAAGCCATCACAGTGAGAAGACACAGCAAGGATTTAGGACCCAGTTTCGTATATGTCAGAAATGTGATGCTGTTACCCTGAGTGTTCTTGTACCCACATGCAAGAGTCACTAAACATCGTTGCAAAGAACTTGGAGCCGCTGTTAAAAGAAAATTTTAGGGCATGGCTTCAATTTCTTATTGGCACATTTTTATCAACGCGCTTTGAAYGTTAGCTGACTTGCTAGATGGGTTTTACTGAATAAAAGATATAGTAAAATTATTTTAATCTAGCATACTATATGAGAACACTCAAACTTTAGCGTGCGTGAAATGTAGTTTAATCTCTGACAACAGAAAGAAGGTTTTATGGCATAGCATACTACTTTTGTAATTAAATACATATACCAGGTCAGAAGAAAGATCCATGTAACACAATTTGCATCTTTACTGGTGACTAGAATCAAACAATTAAGGGAAAAACAAAAGAAGGCCTATAAAAGGGATCTGTTCCCCTGTAGCAGATCCTTTTCTGTTCCTTTTTAGTCTCTTCCCTTTTCTCTGCCATGGGCCTGACAAAGAGCAGTTCAGGGATGTCCTTAGGCAGCAGTTGTGTCCTCTCTGATAGCTATCAGCGCGCTGCCCTTCATGGGTGTCCCTAGTCCTTTCTTATACCCCTTCATAACCTAAATCACCACAAAATCTTGTAGCAGCAAGTTCCACGTGCAAGCATGYGTCACGTGAAAACGCACTTCTTTTTGCCTGTGTTAAGCACAGCTTCGTTGTACTTTAGTGTGACCGTACCTGTACTTTTAGGCTCTAAAGGTCTCCAGAAGAGGATAGCTGCTTCCWCGCTGCCTCTGGAGGAGGACGCCGGGCTGCGCCCACTCCTTGCCGTGCCTGGGAAGAGTCAGGAGAAAACAGGGTGACCCCAGGCAAAGCCGTGCCCTGGCTGCCCCAGCTGTGCCCAGTTGTGCCCAGCTGTGTGCGGGCTGCTCAGCCCTCTGCACTGTGCTGCTGGCGGCACGGGGGCCACATTGCTGGGCTGCGTGTAAAAATGGCTTTACATGGCTGTYGATACACTCAGCGCCGGTAAGTGAGAAAGCGAGTGGTGCTGCAGTTAATTTACGGAGGGATAACCTGCCTCACAAAGGAGCAAATGAGTCTATTTACTTAGTTCTGTCAGTGGCTGCGGATAAAGCGTGTGTTCCTGTAAATCCTAAGAGTAGAGGGAAATTGCTTCATTTGTAGGGCATATGCCTGGTAAATTTAATACCGGCTTGAAAACAGAGTTAATAATAAGTACGTGAAAACTGATTTATCACAGCAACAATCTTACTAATACTTTGCTTCAGTTTTTCTGGAATACAGTGGCATCCAAAACTCTTGTTTTTCCTGTTTTACTCTCCTCTTTCCTGTTTCTGCCCCCACCTCTC
This sequence comes from Apteryx rowi, assembly GCF_003343035.1. Classification (NCBI taxonomy): domain Eukaryota; kingdom Metazoa; phylum Chordata; class Aves; order Apterygiformes; family Apterygidae; genus Apteryx; species Apteryx rowi. The sequence continues at coordinate 836,202 of NW_020447497.1, read as the reverse complement.
CACTCCTCCGCTGTCACGTCTGAATGAAAATCACTTGAAAGGCAGCTTTTAGCAGGGGGTCTGTCCACGTCCGCAAGAGCCGTGGCGGGTGGGAGGCACGCTGCTCCAGCTGCACCTACCAGTGTCCACACTGAGGGCAGACACCAGACAACTTCAGCGCGGAGGTTTAGGGGAGAATCCAGAAACACTACCAAGGTGAATGTCGTCACAAAAACCAGCTGCTTTTATTCCATCCATTCTTGAGAGAGTAGATGTGTTTTCCAGCTGCACCATCGTTTTGGTGAGGATGAACAAGCTAAATACCCACAGCAGGGGCTGGCACTGTAGAGGTTTACGCGAGGGGGTCCAACGGAGAGTGGACACGCAGCTGGGCTTGGGAGCACCTGCCGCCTGTTCGACCTCGTACCAAACCATGTGTTGTTCGTTTTGAAGTCCTCTCCAAACTCCTTTCCCTCTTTATTCTCCTGCACATTTTGGCTTCACCCTAGGATCACAAAGTTGAATAAACCAGTAATGGGAGCAACTGCATAATATAGTTTAGTTCAGCATAAAGAGCTGTAAAATTACGTGTCTTTGAAATGTTCCAGTTGGTTGCAAAGCTGTAAATGTCCTGCTGGTAGCTACTGGTTATTGAGCTTGATCTAAGTGTATTAATTTTGTACCTATGAATTTTCTTTATTCCTAGAAGAAAAAGGTGAAATTAGCATTTAAATGGCAAAATATTTGTTTTTATTTTATGGTACATTATTATTTACCGTTCTTTGTATCTGTTTAAAACTATTCGTTTTTCCTTATTTGGTCTGTAATTTTCTGAACCAACTTTTCTCTTACTCCATAACTCTTGCCCTTTAGACATAGACATTAACCTCAAATGCAGAGCCTTGTCAAAAACACTTTCTGAAGCGGAAACAACTTTGTCATTTCATTAGAAAATGTGGAATTGTGTTCTGAAACGTTTCTTTGTTTAATCTTCAAGGTTATCATCACCTTTCATCCATATRCATACATTTGATTTCTGGCTAGAATCCGCAAGGATACGCTGCTGACATAAAATGAACTTTGAGTTGCCTGGCTTGGCGTTGAGTCCAGGCAGCATTCCTATTCTACTCATCCAAACTTTGTATAACATCTAATTTAGAGGTTGTGTAGCCTTTCAGAAAGGGTGATAAAAAATGAAAACAAAAAGCACCTCCAAGCAAAGATATTATAACATTACATGACAATTATCTTATCATTAGAAGGATCATTACCACCCCCGCTTTGCTGAAAGATAGGAAATGTGATTTTTTTGTTGTTGTTGCAAATTGCTCCCCTGTAAAAGCATTCTGTTTTAAAAAGATTTAAGTCAGCTTGTGATATGGAGCCTAATGTTTCCTAGTCAAAACATAAAGATGCACCTGTTCCATGTTTGGGCTTAAATATGAAGCTCAGCTTGATATGTTGCTTTAAACATGACAAGAAAATTAAAATTCAGAAAGCTTCAGTGTACAAAAGCTATAGAATGAGATATTTAAGAGTAAAATCTAATGTATTGGTATAACATATGTAGCTAAGTTATCCCTAAAGCTGTGTATACTTGAATAATAGAAATAATATGCATCAGACATTTGCCTTATCTTTATCAGTCTATATGATGCTGTAAATAAGACATTATCCTATGGTATAGAATCTGAAATAGTAGTGAACTATTACATGTTAAATTATATAAAAGGTTATATAAGGTTGCGTAATAATCTACACCACAAAACGCATTTCAGAGCCCTTTTCTTGAACAATGTAGATTAGAGGATCAGGGATGCTCAGAACTGCTCAGTGAGTTCCAGGCATCCTGTGCAGCACGTCCCACATCAAAAACAGGTTTGGGAGTCTTGGGTAGGCTTTCTTCTTTTCAGCTTTGCTTTGAACAATTGAGGTGAAAACCTGGCTCTTTTGAAGTCATCATCAGGAGTTAATCCAGCATGAAAATTGAGTCTACAAAGATTGGATCCCAACAGACTAGGGATTTGTGTCTCCCTCACAAGCCAGATTCTTCAGCTTTTATAGACTGGGTATATATATTGTATTTTTCTATTGGTCCCATTTTTTTCTCTTCTTTCTTTCTTTTTTTTCTTAGAAATTTGATAGCTTGAGAATTTATCTTCAGAATATTATCAACAGCTTTATTGCTACCACAAACATGTATGAACAATACTACTGCTCATGAGCTATCCTTTTATAAATGATGATGATGATGATGATGATGATGATGATGATGATGATACAGTTTCCAGGACATGCTTAATAGAATCCCCTGACCTCACTGATAGTTAATGCTGGCAGTTCCAAGGAATGTGTTCAAAGTATATTGGTAGGAGAGAACGTAAAACAAAATGTCTGATGCATTTTTGTGAGATGGAATCTCTCTTATATTCTACAAATGCTCATTTATCAAATTACTCAATTTCTTTACAAAGAAAAGGATATCAACCCTTTATAACATTAACTTAAAAGGATTTAAATATCTTCCTTTTTTTTCTGGGAAATGTGTACCTTCAGGTTTTCTTTGAGATGGTCTCTCAGTCCACTGGATTTGCAAATTCCGTAGAAGAGTTAACAAGTTTTTGCTATTTATGTCTCCTGCTTCCTTCTCTGAACACAATGACTAATGATCTCTAAAGAAAACTAAATCTTAAAAGGCAAACAAGTACATTTAAAAGGGATATATACACAAAGAGAAGAACATCAAATTTATCACAAGCTCCTAATTATGATGAATGACAGAATGTTATTAGACCAAGCTTGTCAGCATRAGTTTGTTTGTTATTATAAAGTTTTAATGTAATATCAGTTTGCTGAATGATCATCTGGCATTTTCATTGTTCAAAGTGTGCTATCCCCAAACAGAAACCTTTCATTTAGATTCATGCTTACAAGATACAATTAGATAGCCAGATGGCCCAGTATAAGTATGCTATCATGTTGTGGTAACCAAGAGAGTATGGCCTCAGGTTTGTTCTTTGTAGTGTATAAAACGAGTTGGAGCAAACCAATGGCTTTTTTTTTAAAAGGATTAATTAAACTAGACTTCCAATTGTGCTTTAGGAGWGGTAGGTTTTAAATAATATAGAAGAAGGTGATGGTAGGCTACAAAGTCTGGGATCTGATGGTTGTGGGTTTATCCTTTGCTGATAATAATTACAGTTACTGGAAATTTGCATGCAGCTCAGGGAATATTATGCATAAGATGGGAAAGAAACCAACTCATTGCAGAAGTTTTTGTTCTATGACAATAACACAAGGAAAAATACTGGTTTGTATAAAAAAGCTGCATGTGTGGTTTTACCTGCAGTATGTCATCATTTTGGGCAGATGAGGATTAAGAAAAATAGCAAAAGCTTTATCTAAGGGCACATCTGGGAACAGTCAATAACTTTTACAGTATTAATTGCTTGACAGAGAGCAGCTCTGACTCTCCAAACTTTTTGTATCACTTTGTATCAATATTGCTGCATATTGCTGTGCATCACTATTGGGATCCCACTGCTCTCCCTTGCAAGAGAGAGAAGTCTGGAGAGTGAAGTCTTCCCTTTCTTCCTCTCAGTCTTAGGGTAGCTGGGACCTGGGCTCACTGTCTGCAGCRGTCCCCACATTGCCACAGAAAAGTTTTGTTCCAGCTAAAAATATTTTGCATTTCTGCTGAAGAGAAGACTTAAAACCCACTCCCAGACCAACCTACCTTCCCGAATACTCAACTAGACAAATTCCATCTCAGCCAAAATTCCCACTCCAGCCACCGAGTTGGATTGGTGCGACGCACACGTTAGCATTCCCACTGGATTTCCAAAATGAAACGTGTGAGCGGGAGCAGAGGGGGATACAAATGCAGAAATGGAAATGAGGGGAGGGGAAAAAGCCTGCATTATTTGCAGAAGGTGAAAAAGACCCTCTGCGGATAACTCAAACGAGCAGATAGTGTCACTGGCTGTTCAGGCAACCAGCTGAGGAGAACCCAAGTCTGCAAGGTTCAGTGAGTACAGGGAAATAGAGAGATAATAGAGGATAAGGAAACTGTTAAAGGACCAAAAAGCTTAGAGGCTTTTGTTTTGTTGTATTGTATTTTACTCTTTCCTTCCCTTCCCCAGCCACCAAAGATCCGGTCCCTATTTCTGAAGCAGTGGTGGAGAGGAACGGCTGCACAGCCTTAAATGCAGAAATTCTTTGGTTAGGGGAATCATTTCATATCATAAGAAATCATTGTTTTTCAAAGAAAAACTTCAAACTCTTAATAAGCTTATGGTTATGAAAACGGACCCACAAGAGAACAATTGGGACCAAAAATAATGAGAAATTTGCCAGAAAACATGCATAAATCTTATTGGCACTGAAGATGCACTTGATATTGTCAGTCTTGAAATGTCTGTGCTTGTTTTATACTAAATCATCTCATTCAAACAGTATTGGTCTTTGCTCTCTTTTTTTTTGCAATGTGTTTGTTAATTATTACAGTGAAAATTAGCTTTGTGCATTCATTGTCTTCTCATGTGGTTTATTTTTTCTTAGTGCAATTTCATCTGATTATTGCTCTTTCACTTCTGCTTCCCATGATGCCAGGTACTTATTAGCTGTCAATATTTATTTCTAAAGGGAAACTGCCAATGTATTTTCTTGAGGGGAGATAACATCAACAGTGACAACATGACTAGAAAATTTTTTTCCTGCACCGAAGGACATAAATTTTCTGTTGTGCAAAGCCTATTTTAAAAAAGGTTTTGTGTCTGTTTATAAGCCTATGTTACATAATAATAGCATTTTCCAGTGTCAGAAGCTGGATATCATTCCAAATATGGCTATAACTGCATCATGAAAAGAGCAAAGCAAAGCAATCCTCCCTTCCCAAAATTCAGTAGGAGATTTCTACTGAATCCATATTATGTTTGTTCATAGAAAAAAAACATTTTTCTCTACACAGATAATTTAAATAATCTCACAAAATGTTTGTGAATATTAAGAGTAAAAAAAAAGTAAAAAAATATATAAAAGTATAAAAAATAACAACCAGGATATAAAAAATATTTAAATGTAGCTGATTTCCTAAGTGTCATCTTTTCTTTGATAACCATTGTATCTCCTTATTAACAATATAATATTACAGAAAATATTTTTTGTTTGCTTGCTGGAGAATTTGTTTGAGTGCTATTTTACTTCTGATAAAGACAATGGGATTTACAGAAAATAAAGCCAAAACAGCTTTTGAAGAATTTATTTTTACAGTGATGGAGACAATCATTGAATGCACAGCAAGAATCYGCATTCCTCCAGATGTTTTACAAGACTAATCTTCATTTCTATTATTGTGGTGAGTCTCCTTTATGAAGTAAAGACCACACAGGCTATGTTTATCTAATGCTTGACTCTTATTTATCTTGTAATATAAGTCACTTTTGAGGGTTTGTTTTCATTCATTACTATCATGTACAAAATAATACTTGCAGTGATCTCAGTGATGAAATAATCTAATTTCTTTGCAAATTCTAGAGCCAGCTCATTTATTCTCCCAATGTAAAATATTTTCTTGCATTCACCAAACTTATTTTTCAGAAATTTTGATCACTAATAAGCAAAGGCTTTAAATGGTCAATATAAGAAGTACCTGCTATCGAAACGCAGCTTAAGTATCCGCTATGATAGTCACAAAAAAGGCAAGATACTCTAAAATAATCAAGAGAAATAATTACAGTACRGTTTAGAAATGTAGTACTTACCTCCCCAACAATTAATAAACTTTTAAATGTATGTCATTAAATTAGAGGCTGAAATAATTTTGAGAATAATTTGTGAATTTTGAGAAAATATTTCCCCAAACCAACCTTACTATCATGCCTGAGTATTGAGAAGAGAATGGTGCTTATTTCTGGGCCCATTCACATTTCATAGGTCTGCCTCAAAAAAGATTTCACCCCTGTGTCGTTACAGGAGTGCTGTTTACTGAAATCGTTGGTTACTAATATAATTAATAACACAAAAAACAAGTATTATAACAACAGCTGGTGACACAGTGAACATGGTTTTACCAGACACCCTCCAATCTCAGTCTAGGTTGGAACTAGAAAGGGAGGATGGAGGAACATGCAGATACATGCAGCAACAACAGCAGTGTGTATGTGAACTATTTCTTGTTTTTCAGGTCCCAAACACCTTCGTGCCAAACACCTTCATTTCCACATGGAAATCTGCTCTCGTAGGAGTATAAATGCTAATACCTTCTAATACCTTTTTTTTTTCTGGTTCTCCATTTATTGTCTCCTTAAGCGTCTATTCTGAATAGAAAAGCCAGGAGATAAATGCTGTGGCCACCAGAGGAGACGCGGTAAGGTGTTGAGGAGTCAGTGAAAGTGTGCTAGCAAATTAAATACCCTTCAGCTTGCTGTCTCTTTGCTGTCCTGTGCCTATTAAAGGCCTTATAAGGTCTTTAAGGCCTTATAAGCAGAGGAAGCAGCAGAGGAAGATGGGCACTTTCTTGAAAGRAAAAGACCACACAATTAGCTGCTTTGCTTTTTTGTTTTGCATAAGGAAAATGTGTCTTGTTCACAAACCTAAGAGGCCTATCCATGAAATCCAGCTGTATTTCTCCCTGTCTTTGCTAGTAAGAGAGGGTGCTGGTGAGGGGCAGAGGTAACTGATTTTTAGACCAAACCTTGACAGAGCAGTGAGATTCTGGCAAATTTGGTTAGAGCATGAGGTACGTTTGTAAGAATGCCAATTTTTTCTATGCAGTTTTTGTTTAATCTTATTTTAATACAGAACTTTATTCTCTTTTACATCACAGAAAAAGATAATAGCAATGTAAAGGTCATTAAAATGGAAGAAATAAAAATAGTAAATAAAATAAAAGAAGAATAAATCTCTTAAAAAATAACAGAAAAGGGGGTGGAAAGTGAGTTGAAAGAAAAGGACAGTAGGTGTTCCAAGTGGTAAAAGAAACAAAGAAACCTGCTGTTCACATTTGAAACTGCTGCTCTTGCATGGTATTACATATGGATGTACGGAAGTGAGAAATGACAAAAAATGTTTGTCAGAAGGTCTCAGATTTTCTTTTATTATTTCTAAATATTTTCTATTATCATTTCTAAATAATAAATAAATTATAATAATTAGTTATTTCTAAATAATAACTACTTTCAAGGAACACTTTCCAGCCATACCTCTCAAGGTACTCAAAATGGACCTTATTTTTTCCTTTCTGTAGTTGGGGAATCTGAGAAACAGGAAAATAATGATACTCTCCTACAATGGCTGCGGTGCCAGGGATGGAATCAAGAAGATAGTCAGGCCACATCATCTGGGAAACATACATTTCTATTGAAAAACCATGGGGAAATGGCATTGAAAGGTAGCCAATTTTTATTCATCTTTTGTAGGAAATGAAGCAGCCACAATGGAGAAAATCAAATACTTTAAGATCTGAGCCCTGGACAGGAATCATCTCTTTGTTTTGCATTTGTAAAGCATCCAGCTCAGTGAAGTCTTGCTCCTCCCATAGGAACCCCTGCTGCAACGGGAATATTGTGGGACCCTTTCTAGTGATACTATCTTCAACTCCATTTGTGGTACTTCTAAGGGTTCAAGTCACAGGCTTACTGTTATTTGAAAGTGATTGTATATTTAATAGATTCACTTCAAAAATCCCTGGCTACTAAGAAAAAATAAGCAGGTTGTTTAGAGACTGGTGGATTGCTGCCAAAATGTTTGGCATCCATAAGAACTTTTTTTTCCTGATGTGGCTTTGGCATATGATAGGCCATAGTAGGTTGTCTCAGATCCAGCAAACTTTAAAGTTAGAGTAATTAATTGAGTTTGTTTAATATTAATAAAAAGTGTTTGTCTTTTTTAAACTTCTTTAAAGATGTATCCCCTGTAGCCTTGTGGATGTAGGCTCCATGGACTGTTGTGTTACCCAGAGTGWCAATGCAGAAGGTAGATATACTGATTACAGATTTAAACTGGGAAAGTAGGGACATCTGAGAATTAAGGGACACCATACAAGAACCCTTCTATCCATGGTGTAGAGGACTAGTACAGCATATGCCATGACATATATAGTTGAATTAAGAAAAAAAGATGAAGATTAATACATGAGCAACATAAAAACTGCTACTATTTTGTCACTTCAGACAACATAATTAATTTCCAAAACTGAAAATTAATGTAAAATATGTTTACATAGCCTTATAAAAATATAACTCATTGGCTATATTTTCTTTAAATGAAAATTGTAAACTATAAGCAAGACAGAATCAGAGTTAGCCATTAGTTTGACTGGACCTAATAGAGAGTGCACAGTGAGTGAGGCACGTATGTAATCAGGCAGCAGAGAAAGTTCAGAAGCAGCCTTAGAGCGAAACAGTTCAAGAAAAGAAGACTACAGAAAACCTGCTCTGTTCTTCAATTCTAATGGGCTTTGGTTAAAACRCAAGAGTATTGGTTAAGTGGCAGACCAATAATGCGTAATTTATGAAGGGGAAAAGATCTGTTTATCTGCTGTAGTTAATCGAATTCAGGTTGCAAGACTCTCACCATATGGCCAATAACTCTGCGTAGACCCACTTCAACTTTCTTCCCCAAGAAATTTAGTGCTTCCTGTCCTGCTCAAATAAGGCCAAAGTTCCCTGATAAAAGTGGTTTTAGCCAGGTGTATTGTGTAAAGGCAGACCTTGGTACAGGTCACCCCTTCTGCATTTCAAAGTTTACAAGCCCAGGGAGTAAGGGAGGGGGGCAATACCCAGGTGCAGGTTGGTAGAGGGAGGAAGGGGAAGAAGGATAGGGAGGCCCTCCTCCATCCCAACGCAGAGCTTTGGCCCACAACTCGATGTGCCAGCTTGACCTCCAGTCTTTTGGTAATGCAAGCTGGGTAGGAAAAGATAGAAATATCAGAAAGCTTCCCTTTGTGGACGTTAGAGGGGTCAGCTAGTCCCCTTTGCGTACTTTTTAGGTTTGCCAGTGAGACACAAAGAAATGTTTGCCCTTTCAAAGTTCATGTGAAGGAATATCCCTGAGGAGAGCTGAAGGGCCTGGGCTGAACAGGTCTCACCTGAGCAAGCGCTACCTTCCCACTCCTGGGAGCCAGATACCTCCTTCCATATCCTTATTGGATCAATCCCTGCTACAATTCATAAAGATTGCATCTTTGTTCTTGGTCAGTAGAGCATCCACAACATTAAGGAATTATATGATATAGGTAGGTAAGCATAATAATGACTCTATTTTGTATTATATTCTAGTTTGGTATTAGATTTGGACAAAAGGGGTCAATTCATCATCTTATGTAATGTTCTCTTCATTTCCCCTTTTATTCTTYCAAACTTCTTTGATGGTATTACATATTTCATCTTGGAGCCAACAGAAACCTCTTTTAGTGCTGAATCATTTCCAGTAATTTAAGAATTGACTTCAAGTAGCACCACATATTAACAAAGAAAGGAGCATATGTAATGCACTTAGTGCCACTGCAGTTGGTGGAAAAGCTCCCAGTGGGTTCTGGAACAAGCTCTGTGGTTATTTCTTGTCCTGAAATGAAGTCTCTGAAGASTCTGAAATCACTTCACTGAACCCAAGCAGGTAAGCGAGTGCATTTCATTCCCCTTTGTGTAACTAGTTTATAGATGTGCAGATTTGAAAACTGGAAAGCACCATGGATATATAGTGCAGACCGCAGAATTTCGCAAATTATTTATGCATAAAAGTTGTGCTTAAGTGATAGCATGTAAGTTATACCTAGCCACCAAGTAATGCAAAATTCCCTCATGACTTGATCTTCATTGACCTATTTCAAGTCTGAAACTTGTTCATTTTACTTTACAGCGAGGATATTTTCAATGTGCCTGAAATTCTCCTCTTAYGTTTCCATCTAGAACCATGCATGTTTGTCTGTGGCATTAAACATCTGACTATTACCCAGCTGAGAAACAAGCTAGAGTTTGTTGTTTAGATATGAAATTCAAATATCTGAAAACCTGGACTAGGCTGTCTGTAATTTTTCTCAATAATAGTAGATGGAAACTTTAATTAGTCTTAGAAATTTAGACAAAACCAGTATTCCAAACTATTAAACTATCCTGAAAGATATATTTTTTAATATGCTAAAGTTTAACAAATTCAATCGGTCCTCGCTATTTCCCTCCTTCTACGTTTTCCAAGACCTATCTTGCATTCTAGATTACAAAGATTATGAAAAAGGTTTGGGGAAAAACACAGCTATTTATGATGTACCTCCTATGCACTTCATATTTAGTTCGAAAAGTGACAGTACCATTCCAAGCGTTAGATAGCATCAGTAATCTCAATGCATGTTTTAATGAGAACAACTTCCAATTTTCAATTGCACCAGAAGATGGCAATAGTAATTTCTAGTAATCAATAGTTATAGCAATAATAATTTCACTGAAGTCAGTGGGAGTTCATGAGGCAGGGAGCTTGCAAGATGGTTTCATATTTTTTTGTGATATCTTGCATTCCTACTTTTCAGCTTGAACCAAAATTTGAGATATGCAGAGTTAAAAGTAGGGGTTAAATACATATATCAAAGGTAACTTGGGTTTATTTTGTTTTTAGAAAGGCAATGAAATAGAATGTCTGGGACTAGACTATTTAAATAAATACTGGTTTAAGGCATACTCTTTTCCCATCACTAGTATATCAACTGTATCTCTTTGCTTTCATTTTACTCTTCCTTATTTTGAGGAAAGTCATATATTTAAAGTTTACTTCAAGGCAAATGTGAAAACCCACCTGACATACTGCAATTATTAGAACATTTAAAACCACAGCAAATTTCAACCATTTTACCAGCCCATCAAAGAGCTTGTGAAGAAAATATCTTGACATTTCAAAATTTGTTCATAAATTCTAGTGCACTTGTAGAACTCCTACCTAGCGCTTGTTCATGCTGTAGTGGACTGTGACATGTCCTTTAATGACTTACAGTCTGATTCAGAGAAAAATTCATTCACTTTTCTAAGGCATCATTACTGGGATTACTGTTGGCTTGCTGAACAGGGGCCTCAGTAAAATCCTTACATTTCTGATGCTAATTTCTTAATCTGGCACGCTGATCAATCCTAAAGTGCTGAATACATCTTTTAAYGCTACATGAATATTAACTTAATCAAAACGATAACTCAGGGTGTTTGACATTAAAAAGTGTTTGGCATCRAATATTAGGCTGAAATATTTAATCCCTGCTGTTTGTTCTTGCCCAAAGGCTTGTACAGCAATACAGTGAACTGAAGTGGGAAACTAATCCAGCTAAAATATTCCCCTCTTTAAGAGAACAGTGGCACCCATGTTATCTGACAGATAGATCAGTTTTCTTCTCTGGTTCACAGCTGCCTGCACAAGTGGTTGTTTCTCACATAGCCTAAGGGGATGGTGCATCTCCCCAGGGATGGGAACAAGACCTGATCCAGTCTGGTCTGATGCCAGGGGCTGATGTCAATACCTGTACACAATAACATTTTAATACCCAGGTAATATAAACAGGAATGAGATGGCTGCTTCTGCAAGCTTGTGGCTCAGTCTGTCTCCTGAGAAAGTAGCATTTGGGGTTTAATATCTGTGGGACTGAGGGTTTTGCTGAACCCAAGTCCTCCATTTCTTGTGCAAGTCTCCTCTGGTTACGTGGTTGAATGCGAGCGTGTCTGGTGGCTGAGCGCATGAGGGATGTTCATGCTAAGCTCCATCACTATCTTTTTTTCCTACAACATGCAAAGAAGAGGATGTTGCCTATTTGGGACAGTTTTGGCATTAGAGTTAAAGGCATTTCAGTGGGTCATATCTGTATAAAGGCACCTAACTCAAGGCTTCAGGTAGATATCTCTTTCTAGGAGATAGTCACAGCTGCTTTCTTGACAGAGATGGCAAGTTTTCCCACTCTGCTCCCTTGCACAAGGAATTTCACTCCTGCAGGCAGCAGCTTAGGGCTCAGTCACAACAGCGTTTAGCTCAGTCACTCCGCTCTCCTTTCTTTTGGACCTGGACCTACTGAGGTGCAGCATAACCCAAATTTCAGCACTGGCCGTCCCTCAGTGGGTGCATTTTTTTGAGGCCACCTCTGATGGGCATGAGCCTTTAGCTCATAACTGGTACAGAAAGCATAGAATAAAAGTTCAARCCTTAATTTCTGACTCACTCGACTACACTTGAGAAGAGAGAAAGCAGTCGACTYCCTGCATTTATTTTCTGATATAGGCATACCTGTAATAGGATAGACTTTCTGCAGTACATCACAGGCAGGTGCAAGCTGCCTATATCTACCTTTGTGTAAAGCTGAATGATGTTGTGTGAACACACTTTATGGCATGCCAAGGCCACACTGACACGTACAGCCGAGAGGCAGGATACATAGGCTTGAAGGTGGTGCTGTGTCTTGCTTGTGGCCAGCTGAAAACACAGCCAGGGCTTCTCCCCTGCCGCCTGGGCCTCAGGCTGAGCGTGCCTGCATCCATTTATGGTGTGCGGGGGGCACGCACATTGCCATTCGGAGAGACAGCATGAGGAGGAGGGCCTGAAGTCATTTGGTAACAAAACTCAGATTGCAAGAGATGCAGAAAGGCAAGCAACACAAAAGTCAGCCATGACTTTTAAAATTTAATTTAAATTACTTACAGATGTTTGGGGGAAGATTTTTTTTTTTAATTATTTAACTAACACTGTAGAATACAAGTTACTGAGATATACCATTTTGATTTATGTAGCTGGTTCCTTTGCATCAACACTTCCTTGACCATGACTGTAAATTAAGCATTCAAATATGTAAGCTCACAGCAGACCATAAAATAAGGACTTTTTAGAATGTACTATATCTTCCTGCAGGGCCTTCACATAATCAAAGTAGCAGTACAAATGCTGACCCAACTTAAGAGTTGGGAAGGGAAGGAGAGAGTAGAGGTATCAGTGTCAGCAGGGGGTTCATAATCTGAACAAACTTTCAAATGAAAACAATGTGGAATAGCTCCGTACCTTAAGGGCAAAACAGCTTTACTGTATAAAACATTTTATTTGGTCTGTTATGGTTTTCTTTGCAGAACAAAAATGTCACCGTCTGCTGGCTAAATGGAAAACAGTTGGATCATAAAAATATCAAATGAATCTATTTGGCAACCACTAAYAATCTACACATATTTATGAAACTGTTATTTTTCTTCTGATATATACTGTCTGGAAGTATGGCCTGAGGCTTCCTCAGATCTGGAAAAAATTAGCATTCAGATCACCTCTATAAAAACACCTTACTTAAAACAGGTTAATTTTTATTAAGTTCTTTGAAGGTTTTTTTATTCAGTCCTTCATAATGATTTTGCATTAGAAGAGTTCTGCTTATCCATACCTAAAACAGTCATTTACATTTACAGTAAAGCCCTAACATCTGCTTTCCAGTGATCAAACTTTAGTGAATTAGTAAATATGGAACACATTGTGAATTTGTTAAAAATGGGAGTCCTTAATACCTGCTTCAGAGCTTTTAGGTCTCAGGGAAAAAGAAAGTTACTAAAGAATTTCTGATAGCCTACAAATTTGGAATTTCCCAGTTGCTTAGGATAAAACTTGTTGTTGCTAGAGACAGCTAAAGTATTATTTATGAGAATTATTTCTGCTAATGGAATCACAGGAAGCCTCTTCTACAAGGTGACAGATGTGTATCTTTCTTTCATCTTTCATGTGTCCTCAGAAGAAATCAAATCTTTGCTGCAATCTATCTCTAATCTTTTTGCTTAGTGCTATTGTTCCCTTACAGGTACAAAACTGTAATGTGACTTAAAGATATGATCTCGCCTTTTGTCTAGACAAAATAATAAGTGCAACACAGCAGAATCATGTTAGACACCCACTGGCTTTATTAAGGTCAGTGGGAATATTGCTTTAAATTTCAGTGGAACTAGTTTTTTTCTCTGCAGACTTGTTTCATTTGATTTAAAAACTCTAAATAATTAATATATCTGCTAAAATAATTTGCTTTTTTTTTTTCTTTCTGCTATCAGATTTTCTAACTACTTGAAGCCCTTTCTGTACAAATTGTTTCAGTGGTTCCAAGTAATCATGTTCATCATTTTTATCTGATGCTGTTTCTATAACCCTTACCTTCTCCACAAGACTTTGCTTCTTTATTATAGGCATTGGCTCAAACCTGTTAATTTTATAATTAGAGAATATGTGGTAGAAAGCTCTAGACTGATGAACATTCATTTTGGGATATGGGAGAGATTTAATCCTCAAAAAATTCCTTAAAAGAAAAGTAAGAATATATAAACATCATTGAAAAACTGCAAAGAACAATGCCTTTATGTGAATAGAACTGCTGACATAATTTGAAATCCCAGTGCTACTGTGAGATCTACAATAATGCTTAGGCAACTTCATATGGCCACTTATGAAAGTTGCTTGCAGCTGTGATCTCAAAATCTGTAGTAATACTTTTTTGAAAGTGCCAAGCAGTTTCTGCAAAGAACATCTGGGTCTTTGCACAGTTAAAGRATATTGTCCAATCCTTCTTCTCACTAGTGCGATCTTTACTGAGTAACTTCTTATTTCTGATCCCTGAGACTGCCCATTTTGTTATGAAGCTCTAAGAAGAAACTTCTCATTGCTCTTAATCAAGAAGCAGGTGTTAGAGAAGTAGCTCCTGGCTTCATATACCTCCAGATCATTATAATAACTAATAAATTTTATGAAGGCTTTGACACTTTTGCCTTTTTGAGGCCAAAACTTTACTAGGATTAGAGATTTTCATTTATGTTTTGTGTGTGTGGTTGGTGTGGTCTTCTGAGACGATCACTGAGCTAGGAGTCATAAATATATTCTGTTAGTTTCTTAAAATGGGGTTCTGAATGGCAATCAGACCTGCTCTGTCTGGTGTCCTCTGAAAGACTGGATCCCTTCAGAGCTGCATCTCTTCAGACAGAAAATGCCCTCTCCCTGGCCCTTGCTTGCTTTTTTCTGGCTTTTGTGATCTTCTCTGCTCCCTGAAAAATATCACTGTTTCTGTGATTTACAGATCAAAATGTTCTCTGATATAGCTGGAGCTTGATCCCTTGACTGCTTTGAAAACTTGAACGAACGCTTTAAGCTGGTATCAGAAACTGACTGGATGCCGTGGAGGGTTTTCAGCATAAACTTCATGCTCCTACCAAACCCGGAGCTGTGAAGAAGAAAGGCAGTCATGTAGGTACCATCAGGGTCTGTAAATCATTGTGACTTTCAGATTTACCTATGAATTACAGAAGTAGAGCATAGAGGTGGAAATGTATGAATCACTGTAGCTATGCCATCAGCCACGAGAAACACATTTCTAAAAAGGTGTGGATCATGACAGATATTTTGGAAGATATAATCGTTCAAAGTATACTAATGTGTTGCATCATTTCGGTAAGTGATAGCTCTATGCCTTTGTTGGAGGAAAAGGTGGTAACTTGGATACCTTTTTGAAGCATTTCTTCTTCTAACAGGTATCATTTTGGTTCTTCCTTAGTTCCCTATTAGCTGTTTTTTCCTTTATTCACAAGCTAAGAGGTGTCCAGATGTTGAGAAGGCTTAATGTTTTTCTCATTTGAAAATGAATTGCATTTACTAGTGTGTTATGGGATACTGTTGCCAGCTCAACCAATCTGTCACATGTCATTTTCTCTGCCATGGACCCAGAAAGAAGAGGGAGGATGATGCAATCCATGCAACAGAAAGCTTTTAGAATGGAGGAAGGGTTAACTACCACAGCATTCTTGGTTGTTTTGGAGTAAAGTGATGTGAGATATGTATTGCTGGTTTCTCTACTCCTGCCACATAATTGTGCGCATTAGTGGTGCTCTAGAGAAAACTCTGCTGAATATATAGGCATTACCAGTCCCGTTGTCACCCTCAAGCTAGCAGTGACCAGCTCCATCTACAAAGATAGGGGAAGAAGAGAGATACAGGCAGCTGGCCAGAGAGGAGACCTCATGTAGGATACGCTACTCAGAGCTCATACTGGCCATGCTGCATCGATAATACAGAGGCACAGCAAGCATGTCAGTCCAGGAGCAGGAAAGATAGGTTTCTCCTGTTCATGGACACAAAACTTCTCTTCCCAGCGTACCGAAGTCACTGGAGTTCTTTGTTTCACTTTATCCTCTAACTGTGAGATATTCAGGGTGTTGACTACTGCAATGCTTTTTTAGAAATTGGTGTTCAACTGTTTAGTTATATTGCTCAGGAACAGGAGGTTAGAGCATAACATGAGAGGAGCATCTAGCTTTCTATTTTGTAGGTTCTGATTTTATATTTTGCTTCTGATGGAATTTTGCAATTAAAAATATCCTTTCTAATCAATTGAAACACTATTTTTATGTGTTTGGATGGTAGCGTGTGCAATTGTGGTTGGATTTCATTAACAGAACCTGTCTGCTTCCAGAGAAAGGTCTTAATCTTTGGGTTTAAATGTAAACTTGATATCCAGAGATATTATTTCACTTTTATTCTATAATTTACTTCAGTGCACAAGGAGAAAGTCTGCTACCTTAAAGTGTACTAATATCAGTGCAGTTCAGCTTAATTTTTTGATCATTTTTTCCCCCAAACTATAGTTGAAAACTAGAAAGGGAGAAAACGGGGCAATTGGATTTTGCAGAAAATCAAGTAGCTGATGCCATATTTACAGACTTTATTAACCTGACAGGGAGGAGTGGAATACCCAGCAAATCAACTGCGGAATTGAAAATGTCAAAGTTGTGGAGCCTAGTACCATAATTACCAAAGTACATCGGATATTATTAGAATTTTGATAGTTTCCTCTTATGACAAGTATGGTGTGAGAACAGAAAATGTACAAAATTGATTTATTTTTATGACAAAAATAGTAATGAGGTGAGATGATTACATATAGCTTGCAATCTCAAAGTTGTCATTTCCTGTTGGACTGGACCAGTAATTTTAGTAGCTTAATTAAATCAGTAATAATAATTCCTCCTCCCTTTCCCCATCTGCTCTGAAGGGGGAAAATGTAATGGAAATGCAACAGCATTTTAAAAGCAAAGTTACCTTGAGGTTTGCACTGAAAACAGTGATTAAACACTTTATTATACACTTTTATCTGTGCTCTTGAATACTGCTATTTCAGAGCTTGTGAGTTAATCTTCAGAAGATACTTCAAGAATTGTTAAACATTCTTCTAAAGATGTATTGCTTATGTTGTGTGGGAAAATTTTAATGCTTTGTCTTTTCTGGAAACTCCATACCAATGTTTCTTTTTCATACAATAATAGTGGAACAGTTCCCCTGTATATTAATGTTTGAGGAAGTGATCAAATAATACCTGTTTTGCTTTAACATCTATTTATATTGTGTAATTATTGATGCAGCATAACTGAAAGGATTTTAAAGCAACTGAAATTCCAACTAAAAATCATATTAAACAGCACTACACAAAAATCCAGAAATTAAAATTTTAATTCATTCATTAGTTTGCTCACTTTTATACCCTGGAATGTCCAGTAAAAATGGCTTATTTATTTATTTTATACAATCAGTAGACATTAATTACAAATAAGGCATTTTCACTGCTTTAGGATTAATATTCGATGGTACCTTCTYGAACAACCAGGACAAAGAACATAGAGGAAATGAGCAGAGATTGGAGATGCCCATGAAAGCAGCAAGGAAAAGAAAAGAAAAAGAATAGTCCACTACTAACGATTAGTACAGAAACCTAGTCTTCATCCAGCTTTCCTATCAAATCTCTTAGAGGAGCTACAGCCAATTTTCTTTGTTTCTTGACACTTCCTTTATTTCTCTTTTGTCTCCTTTCCCCCTCTTTCTCAGAAGCAAGGACCACAAGACAAGCCTATTTAATTCCACCTGTGATTTTCTGAACTCAGTATGAAGGTATGTTCTTTACGAATGAACTCTGCCAGCATTGTTCCCATCTGTTTCTAGCAAATCAGTTTAATCATTTTTTCACTAAGTTCCTCTGATAAATATCACACTCCAAACATAAAAATAGTTTGCAAAGTTTCTTAGGTTTTCTATTAGCTATCTGATTATTTGACTTATTAGATGGATCCTTACAACTGAGCTTTCTGTCTTCAATTCAGCACCTCTTAGATGTTGGGGACGGAGTTAACAGAAACAACATTAAAGACCAAGGTGCTCAGTTACATTTCTTAAGTGGTAGGTKGCAAAAAGTACATTTTCTGATATTATATCATCATCCACTGTGAGTGTTTCTAATCAGAATCCTTCCTGATTTGTTCCAGTACTATTAGATATATCAGCAAAAATCTGGAGGAAACTATATAGACTGATTCCTGAGAAAATGTACAAATGACACTACAGCTGATTGAACCATAAATAATTATGAAGATAGCTCATATATAGAGACTGGTCTAATTTTCTTTCTGATGTGTTTCTTTTGTAAAAAAATGCTCATGCTTTAAAATAGCTGAATGCAAGACTATAGAGTTGGGGCAAAGATGTAGGGCACAGTTGCAAGACATGAGATGATAGCCTGGAAACACACAGCTCTGAAGGGGCCTGGAGTCATGGTGGAGATAATAGTCAGCTGTGTGTGAGTTGCCAGTGTCATGTTATAGCTATGGGAATAAATGCAATCCTCAAGTAGAGAATATCAAACAGGAGGCAGTATGCAGACCTCAAAAATGTCAGGGATCTTTCCAGCTAAAAATAATTATAGTTTGAAAAGTTGGATCATGGCACGAAGCTGCCAAAGTGACACAGAAAAACAAATGAAAACAAATCAAATCCTGAAGAACTTTGAATTGGTTGCACAAGGGAGACATCTACAGAACAAGGTATCCTCAGCTGTTATGTTCCTTGCTGTGGGTATTCTTGAATACTGAGGTGACCTATAGGCGAAACAAAAGGGAGAACACTATGAAGCCGTGGGTAGGTGCCGATGCTGACGGGTGCCAACCCAGGATGCCAGTGGTCCTCTCTGTAACTGTTTTGCTTCTCACTCGGTTATGTCTCATTTCCAGTAATTGCTCATGTCATGTCCAGTAGTTTTCCATATCCTATTCAGTTAATGTAACCTCTAGCCATGGCCTAGTCACTAGCCTTCAGCCCTGCCAGAAAAAAAAATATATTGTTTTAGAAATACTGACGTTATGTAAGACTTGTCTGCCTTACAAATCTTTTCCTCACTCATGTAACTGCACTGACATATCTGTACTAATGAAGAATATGTGTGCACTGCTGAAAAGCATGGGATTGACCTCAGTCTAAAACCTGGGTGTAGGCAATGMTGTCTTTTGACTACTCTAATTGTTGCTAGAGAGACTACATTTGCACTACATTTATTGCACCTTGAGATTTTGATCTGACATGCTATTTGCTACTTGCTATTTGCAAAAGCTCTACAGTAATTTTAAAATATTAGAAATAGTCTGAATCCCACTGTGAAATCTAATGTTTGGACTAGAGCTTTACCTTTTAATTTTTCACAACTTCAAATGATTGTATAAATAAATACAACACAAGTTGTGAGAGTACCTCAGAACTTTAATGAAAAACCAAGTAGAGCTTTCATTTATCTATTAACTTTCTATTTTCCCTGAAGAAATTGTTTCTGTCAATATGTTATTATGACAGGGATGAATGAGAGAAAGAAGTGAAGTCTAATCTAAGCAGATGGTTGTCAAAAACTGCACATAGCAACTGAGAATATAGACTTCCCCCCATTTCATTTTTATGTCACGGATAGTGGATAAGTGATACATTACAGACAAATAAAAAATAGTAAAAACTAAGTGAGTAAAGCCCAAAGTGAAAAAGGAAAAGAACAAAGACAAGGTTGTTGAACAGTATTTTGTAGACAAACTTGTTTGATTACTCTTAGACYTTAAACAGTCCCTGAAAGCTGATAGGACTGAGAGCAATAAAAATGAACACATGTATTATATTTATGCATTGATCATCTCATCTTTGAGATATTACAAGGATGATTCATTCTGACAAGAATAAAAGAGTGTCTTTCAAGCTGTTACTTGGATCCTGGCGAATCAAGTTATGCCACTTTCTGTGTCCTGTCAGTGTGCTGGCTTGGCTGAAAGTATTCAGCTGCTGCTAAGTGGCAAAGCGAGGAGGGTTTGAGTAAACTTKTAAGACAGATCAGCTACTATCAGTTTTACATCTGATTGTGGACTGAAATCTAAATGTTAACCTGAACTTTTCTGTCCACTTATAGACATCTTACTAGCCAGTCTACACCCTGATTCTTGATTTATGCTGGAAAATCATAGATGGGATTTTTGCATTTATATATATTTAATATAGACCTGGACTATTTATTGGCATTGTAGTTGGAAAGTGCATGGGTTAAATCGAAAATTGAATTAATGGGAAAATATATGTCTACCAGCCTTTTTAAATAGTGTTTGGCTGCCTTGCAGTATTTGTCTGTGTAAATGTGTAAGTATTGTATTTCAGCACTCATATATACAAGAGCGATTCCTTAATGGAATTTTTTATAAACAGATTAGAACTGCATAAGTGACTCTTGGTGTCATTGCAGAATGTGTTTATGGTTACAGGGTTCCTTAACCTCACACTGCAGCAGAATTTATTTAATTGTCTCACAGGATAAGGAGGGACTCAACCATGTATTTCAAGTTAAGCAGATGCCTTTGAACTATGTTAAATTGAGGGTCTTCATTGGCTTAGATTAATAAATAATGTCATTAGTATAATACTATTATATATAGCATATAGAAATACACATAATGTAATACTCTGGTAATTATAATAGTCCTGAAGGATGAAAATTCTTTAAAAACAAAGGAGAGTAATTTTTTTCCAAGATGATTTGTATCTATTTCTATTCTATTCTAAAGTGTAGGATTTTTTTCCCCCTCATTCCTTCTGCCGTTCTAAAACAAGGGCATTAAATCCAAAATCAGTTTCCAAATGGTATTTAAACTACTAATACCTCCATTCAAAAAGCAAAGCRGCTTCACTTTTTATACACAAATATCCCTATTCTAAAGTCAGAAGTTAGTATGAGTACTGAAAATGTGTACTGTGTTCTTGTAAACTAATCTATACTAGCAAGGATAAAAATTACAAGGGTYACTAATCTTCATGCTGGAATCATTAAGATAATTACCACCAACTGTTTTATTATCCAAGTATATCAAGGGAAATGTGGTTGCATCCTGGAGCAATGAGTAAAAAGTGAGCAGGTACGTACCGCTCTGTGCTGTAAATGACATGTTGAAAATTGGATACCAAAACTGGCGTGTACGTATCTTGTATTACTATATGCCCTTTCCCCTGGTAAACTTAAAAAATGCGTTTATTAAGTGGAATACTCTCTTCACAAGGAGATTTGTTACTTCTTATACTATAACGATGTCAGAACTCCTTCCTGGGTATTTTCCACTCTGCTCACAATATTTGCTTCCCCTGATTTGGTTTACATCTCTTCCTAATGAGTCAAATAAAGCTATTAAGTGGGTTGTATTTAAGTCAGAAAGACCTAAGAATGCTTTCAAAAAACACATTTCTCGTGTGTTACGTTTGCCCCATGTTACATGTGCCACGTTTGCACACGCGACACAGCTTTCCTTCCTCTCCGTACTCTGTCCTCAGGCAGCTATGATACGCAAACTCTTCCCAGGCTGGTGTGCTGTCGCTTTGAAATGTGTGTAAGAGAGCTTTTAAGCAGTCTGTGTGCTTGAGTGAAATGTACCATTATTTTAAATGATGATAAGGTGTGGCAAAATAGCAGTATAAAACCTATCAAGGTTGCTGCTGTATGTCTCAAACAGCTGAGGCAGCGCAGGTCAGCCACGCATGTCTCTAGCAAATGGAGGCATCCCCCAATAGGCTATTAATGCAGATCTTGTCAACACTACTGTCATTATAATTGGACTTTTTAATGATCTTCCCTCCTTCCCCCGATCATGTTTCCCCTGTATCTGAGGAAACATCCTTCTTATACGAAGGYCCATTATCATATTAAAAGCTCCCTCACCCTATGAAGTCATGAAAGCCCAGCTGATTATGTCAATGAACATAATCTTCTGTACACACCATGTCATCATCTTAAGTGGTGTAAATTGACTTAGCTTCATTGGCTTCAATGGAGCTACATTTGCAATACGTTTATGTCAACAGTGAATCTGACCCACAGTATTAAATTCATTACAATGTCAGATAACTACCCAGGGACTATATTAGTACTTTGAAATGATCCTATATAAATAAGCAAGAAAAATAATTCCAGGAAACTCCCCATTTAGTAATCTAGCCTTTTAAGAGTTCCAATTACTCAACAGTTCATTAAAATTACCCACTCAAAGAATTAAGGAGAGAGAGGAAAAAAAAACAAACACCAACCCTTAGGGATCATGTTTAAGATGGGACCGTTGCAGAGAGACATAAAAGATATCTGGAGGTTCCACCTCCTTCTAAAGATGTTTTCATCTTAGTGAACACAGTTCAGGCTTTCATTTATACCGAAGAAAAAATGTATGATAGTGCCACAAATAYATATAAACATATGGAGCACAGAAGCAGAGTCAAAGACAATGCCTCCCTAGGGTTTTAGAGGGGAATAGGGAAAAASGAGCTGAGTTTTTCGGTTGTGGCACCTTTCTTGTTTTCATTTCAGCTTTATGATTATAAAGGATGTGTACAAGTCTAGGGCATTAGACTGATGTAGAGAAAGAACATGTGTAGTTACAGAAATGTCTGACAGATGGGAAGGGCCCCAGGGATCTGAGGTCAGAGGATAACTGATTGCTCATACATTATCTAGTAAAAAAAATAAATAACTGACACTTTGGTCTCTACAAAATCAGTGAAAAGTACATAGGTCACTGGTTCTGGATGATATATAGATTCCTGAACACAGTTGTTAAGATTTTAGAGATAATATTGACCCATCTTTATAATAACAAATAGGATATTGGATGCCACCTAATTTTAACAATCACATACAAGTCAGAAATTATAACAAAATAAATGCAGCATGGATTCTTGCACAATAATACGCTAACTTTCTGGGAAGGATAATGATCCTTTTGAATTGCCTGACAATCCGGAATTTTCTGAGGTTTTTAAAGAATGCCTGTGAAACAGGCAAAAAAGAGCACAAAGAATGTTTCATGGGGAAAACATTTTAGTCAAATGGATAACAAAAGAAATGATATGCAAGCCAGGTGACCATTTCAGAGCTTAAGAGCAATTCAAAGCCATCATGCTGAAAGTCATCTCTGCAACATTTTCAAAGACATGTTAACRACTAAAAATGACACAAATCATGCTCTGTACTGCAAGAGTTAGGCTGTGACTTAGGGTTTCCAAGAACAGTTGACAGTCATCAGCGAAGAACAACATCTTGACAAAAAGTAATTGAAATAATGTTCAGATCTCTGTGCTTTTTTTATTTTGTTCTATTTCTTTTTGCTGCTCTCTCCCTTTATGAACATAGATGAGAAGACTTGTATGTGCAGGCATGCTACGTGATGTCTATAAGTAGARGAGAAGGGGACTGGATTTCAAACCGGCACCTGGACATTTTTGTGCCACTGTTGTCATAGAATGTTAAGGATGGTACAGAGAGAAAGAGTGCCAGATTTTGCTGCATGTGAAAATAGCTGCTGTGCACTTTCTGCTTGCAGCTGCAGCCTTTRCTGCTAAAGCTGCTTGCTAGGTCGCTAGTGATGCTAGTTACGGTCACCTATAGAGGGTTTGAGGATGCAGTTTTTTGCAAGATAAAGCTGGAAAATGTATAGTTTTTTTACACCTGGCATTTGGCAACTAAGAAATCTGTGTTTGGGGGATAAATTCTCCACATTCCAGTACACTTTCAAGGAAGGTGTTCAGCCAAGACTCTCATAGCCTAGTGGGATTTCTAGGTCCTCCAACTAAGCACAACATTATGCAGCAAGGGAAGGTTTGTGAAAAATACAGAGTTTGGCTCCCCAAACCTTAAATGTCCTCATCTTGTTGGTACGGAGAGGAAAATAGGTCATAAATCCATTTTCCAGTCCGAATTCTTATAGAGTTTGCATCATTCACCTTACATTGATACTGTGGTATTGGCAATATTGTCTGTCTTACTGAARGTCCTCACGACAAACAGCTGCAAAGTAACTAGTACTTTTTGCTTCTTGCAAACCACAGTATCAGGAACCTGCCTGTTGTCAGCCCAAACCTGCTAGGGAGCATCGGTGCTTGCAGTGCTGAAACCATGCAGCTACAGTGCACAGTCTGTGAAATATCATCTCTGCCTCCCTCCCATGTCCAAAAATATTTTGCCCCGGAAACTCCTGCTGGGATGACTCATCTGTATCAGTGAATACAAGAGTGATTTGGTTGTAATGATCAGGTTTTCTTAAGCGTGTGTCATATTTTTTTGTCCTTGAAATTTGTAGGAAGAAAAGATTGCTGACCCAGTTTGGATCATGCAAATGCCTAACTATCCTGTTGCCTATGACTCAGAGGCACCCTCTTCACTGAACCCACACTACTAGTAACTGTAGGTTAAAATTATTTATGTAATTCTGGTGGCCTACAGGAAAATTGGATGAATAACCTTTTAAGTATATTGTCAGACAATTTGTCTGTGTAATTGCAGTACCTGGGCATGCCAGATAGCTATGTGGTGGCATACAGAGTTTTATATAGACTTTACACTGATTTATTTGAGTATATGGTGCTTTCTGTGCTGCATTATTCACAGATAGCTTTAAAAAAAGAATAAAATAGTCACACTCTTTTCTAGTATAATTGTCACCTGTCCATTTTAAAAGAAATACGGGCCCAAAATATGCTATCAAAAGATGTACCTTGAAAGTGTACAGGATATATTTATTTGAAGCAATGAACAAAATTGAAATGCTTCAAGACACTTTCAAGTGTATACCTAATAATTATCATACAGATATAATCCTGTATAATTCAATGACAAAATTCACAGTGATTCCAGATATAAAGAATCATCAAGCACATGATTAGTTCTATTAATGTCAGGGTGACTTCTCATGCAAAAAGGTAAAAGTGTAAATACCAGGTGTTCAGTCTTTCTGGCATTTTATGCAAAAGCAAATTCAACAAGCTCTAAATGAACATTCTGAAAAAAAGGTGAAAATGTAAAAAATTGTAAAATTTAAAAATGAAAAAAATTAATGAAGGAATTACAACTTTCAATAATTCCTGATTCATAACATCAAGTACCAGAGGACAAGTTTTTTATACAACCTAAAAAATATTGCTAAAAATATTACAATGGGAAAATTACATTTTACCATGTTTATTTTTTAAAACTCAACAATTAAGAAGTTGATTTTGATAAGGTTCATTAAATGATGAAATGACCTCTGGGGTTTTAAGCGGTTTGTCTTCTTGACATTTTAAATACACTTTTAATCGCTGAGAATGGCAGAGAATAGCAAAAGCTGCAGATAATATAGCTTATTCTGAGGAAAATCCAGCCTGAAGGCATGTTTGTCTTTCAAAGAGGGGGAAAAAACAACAATTAAATGATGCTTTCATTTTACTAGGCTGATTAGAAGGAATTTAAGTGCCTCAAGTGATGTAAAGTTTTAAATCTATTGATTAAATTTGCATCTCTTAATTTAGAAATGATCATCCATGTGGAGTGCAGCCTAAACAGCAGAATCTTTTACTTCTTAAGTATTGATTTTTAATATGTCAAATGTTCTAATTAAAATTGATATTTTATAGATTGCATTTTAAATATTAATATATGCTTGATTTCTAACCACTAGCATCTATGCTGTTTTGTAGAATTATGTGAGTCATCACATGTAACTCCAGGAGACACAGAAAGGAAGCAGAAGTAGCTGCTTTCAATAAAGAAGATCGTGGCAGCTGTGCCATATAAAATATAAATATAGAAAAGGTTCAAAAGACTGCTTTAGTTGAATGGGATGGTCCTGCCGCTGCACGATACTGACCTCATCCAATCTCAATTAGTTCATTTCATAATGGAGAGCTGTGAATAAATGGTTAGAAAAAAATTGGGTTTAGGTGTTATGTCCCTGCAGGTTGTAGTCTGACACAGCGTTCTCCTAATGTTCATTTTCTTCTGTAGTGGGTTAATGATCAGCAGCACCTGCTTGGAAGTTCTTCCCTGTAGTCTTGGGCATTTTCATCATTAGAGAATTATTCTAGATCAGTTAATCTTAGTGATTTAGGTCTGTGCTCCTAGGGACAAAGACTKCAGGGCAGAACTTTAGTCATTTGTACCTTCTTCTGTCTTCAGCTGCCTAAGGCAGACAGATCTTCCAAGCGCCCCGAGTTCTGCATTATTGCTGCCTTTTGGATTACTCTTTCTCCCGATTCTGGGAACCACACAGGTGGAGTTTTAAGCTTATTTATTTAGATGACTGACAGAGCACATTTCAAATTATTTCAAAACCCTATTGTCCTCACCTAAAGAAGGAAGGAGGTACAATCATCCCAATTTTAATGGAAAACAGAAATGCTTAGAGAACTGTCAGAAGACCCCAGGTCTCTACATGAGTGAAGCCAAAATATGGAGGCACACAGACGCTCAAAGAACCAGCCAAATGTGCATGGTAAGGTCTCCAAAGGTAACTACCTTTTCTAATTATTTATCCTGACTCTTTATGCAGAAGCTATGGACTTCTGTGATGTATTATGAAGMGATAGTATGTTCCCTATGGAAGAGAAGGAGAAATCAAATGAGGTTTAAATGAATAAAATATAAATGAAAGCTGTATTGTGTTAAGAAGTTAAGAAACCTGTTGCTCACCATTACACAAAAAAAGATATAAAGACAGTATTTGTAAGGAAGGTGTAGATCATTTAGTGAAAATGAGGGTGGACATTGGCAATGTTCATTCTTTACAAGTATCATCCAAAGAATCTCATTGTTATTGACAGATTCTAATAGCAGACAGATGAGGAAAACATAAGCTGGTAATATGTTAGTGAACCGAGAATAATGTTACAGGGAAAAAGTCTTGGCAATTTATGTAAAGAACAGGTGAATAACACAACATATTAGAAAATTAAATATGTTCTGTGCCTCACCATCCTCTGTGCAGCTTGGTGATTTGGTGGCAGTGATTTAGGTGTTCAACTTTAGTGTAAGGTGAATTGAACTTATTTATTTCCATTGACTATAAAGGGAATCTGGCCAACTAGTTTGAATGTACATGTCTATTTTGCTGATGTCAATGCTTGGCAAATGAAATTGTCTGCTAAAATCCAAACTGGTTGGACACAGACCCAAGATCAATCACCAGTATTGGGTGAGCCCAGAAATRGGGAAAAGGAGAAAAGCTGAGCTTATGCTGCTACTTAGCAAAGGCTTCAGACTACACTTATCTGCAGGGTGGRTGGACAGGTCCTGGGTATGGCTATGCATGCTCAACACCAGCCTGTACTTACTGTGAAAGATCTCGCTGTGATATCCCCAAAGGGAAGACATGGAAAAGGCAATTGTTATTAAAAAGGCCTGATGTTGCATGCAGTATGCGATTGCAGGAGACACAAGATGGGTTAGCCTGGGCTGTTGTGAGAAGAGTGTTGATATGTTGTCCCTGCCTTGGATCCACCAGGGACTCAGATGGAGAGCTGGTCCAGATGCTATGCCTTTGGCTCTTTGCAAACTTGGACTACAATAAATGAGTGGTGAGTCTGGACTTAAGAGTTTATAGCCCTGCTTCTGTAGTAGAAAATCCTTAAATAGAGTTGCTGAGATCTTGGCTGGACTTCACTGTGCATTTCTGTTCTGAGTAAACTTATTTTATATTCAAGTAAATGGTAATGTAGTTTTTATTGCTTTCAGAAAGCACAAAAGGAAGAATTCTACCTTAAAGAGACTCCAACTTCTTTTATATTTAGCTTGAAATGAATCTCCTTTAATGAAAGGGTTTGGCTGCAAGCTTGAAGTATATATAAGTGATACATTTCTCCCAAACATAACATTCATTATTTTCAATGGGTAATATGCAATATGCATATTTCATTTAAAAATACATAAAGTGCTCAAACTCCTTGATTACTAGGAAATTTTGTGCAAAGAATTTATGAGAGAATGTTTTTCTGCTTGTATATAAAGCCTAAAATCCTACTATGCTGAAGCCTATATCACACACATGCTGCATATGCTTTTCTAGCATAAACTAGCAGAATGCAATATTATAAYCCGGCTTTACCTTCCTGTATTTAACACATACCAAATTAAGCGTTTATCCTATACTAAAAGCATTGAAGGAACAAAAAGCAGTAATTTATAACTGATAATGAAAGAGAGTTGTATTTAGAGCAAATAACAATCTGTAAGTAATAGAATAGACATGTGGATCACAGGTGTGACTGCTGACTTGGGAGTAGCATTTGGTTATGTGGGCGCTTTTGCAGTTATGTGATTAAAGGAAAACATTTTAAAATGCTAACAGCTATATTTGCATTCTTGTACAGTACATTAAAACATTTTCTACTTTTTAGAAAAAACAAAACCAAACACATTTCTGCTGAGCAGAGAATTTAATAATTTTGTGGTCAATGTTTTAACTGGTGTATGCAAGAGACTTTGAGATCCTCAGGAAAAAGCTGTACTTCTGTTTTGGCAATTTCAGTTCTCTGTAGTCTTAGCACTACACCAGACAGTAGGATTTCAGAGATTTTTCAGGTCTTGCATACAGCTAATTTCACAGTGGAGGCTGACTGTTAAAAAAATAGCCTCAAATTGCTTTAAAATATACCCAAAGCAGTCTCTTGTACTGGTAATTTTTATATCCAATCTTTATTTTAAAATTGYAACAAATGTGCTTTATATAGAAGAGATTGAAAAGAGATCATACTGTAGATGTAGTTTTGACTCTCACTTGAAGTGGAAATACTTCGATAACGACTTGTCTACTTAGTTAGTACTCTAACTTTCTGTATCTCTCTCTCTTACTACTATGTCTTATTTATAATCTCATTTTTTCATCTGTTTTCATTCTCTTGAAATTCATTTAAATATTCTTGTTACCATGAGGACTTGAATAACTCTTGGACTGGGATTTCCCATTCTATTTATGCTGCCTCTAAAGTCTAACAAACAGGAAATACTGTCATTTAGTAGGTTATTAGGCCCGAATAAGTTTCCATGCTTAAGCAAACACAGCTGGGAACACACTGGGAAACTGCAGTGGAAGAAAAGCAACTCTGATATAAATTAATTCATGCTTCTTGAATCTGTTTTAAGTTACTATATTCTAGCTAGTTACAAAAAGTTGGTCATGACAAGCTTTCATTCATTACATTGCTCTAACATTGCATAACATTGCTCTATTYGTTATGTTGCTCTAACAGTTTTCAGCTCAGACAATAAGAAAATATTCCATTTRCTTAGAGTAGCTGGATACGTGGACTAAATTCTAGACTACTGGTTTAGGCCACCTAAACATCTGGGTTGAAATCCTGCTCTACTAGCTTCAGCAATTTAGTGCTTCTGAGTGTAGTAGAAAGGGTGCGTGTGTTAAGGTGTTTAAGAATTTTGTGACCTTTCAAAATTTTCACCGGGATCCCGAAGCACTCTCAGAAGAGGGACTAGGAAGTGGATCAACKGGGAACAACAGAGTTGGAAAGTTGTCTGAAACAGGAGTTATTCTATAAACTAAGGCACTACTTCCCCTCTCATCCCACCAAGCAAAGAAGGTGAGCATGAATTCAGTTTCATTCTTTTCAAAATATTAAAAGAATGACAGAGGAACACTGTAGGAAGAAGGTATGTAGGATGCAAGAAAAAGGAATGAGGGTAATTGAATGTTCCTTGAAATAAGAAAAGAAAACTTAATGTGAAAGATTATGAGTTAGAGAACTTCTTGTGTGAAGCAATGCAAACAGAATGGGTGGAAAGAAGCAAGCGCCTAGAAAGCAGTGGTATTTTAAATGATAGTGGCAAAGCACATGAGGGCTTCATTTTTGTTTTTCTCTTAAAGGTGCTCTCCTATTCTTTTTTTGGTTTGTATTTGCAGATCTCCAAAATAACAGTGACTTCTGTGCAACTTAGGATCCCCCAAAATAGAAAGATACCTTGTCATGATTTGCATCCATAAATAAAGTCTCTACCTCACTTAAAATTTGAGTCAGGTACTTGAGCTCTGGTTCATTCCAGCGTACCAGGCTCCTGGCACAACACACACATAAACGCTGCTCCTGAGCAGGRGCATCTTCAACTCATGCTCCCTCTCCAGGAAAAGGAGTCTTATGCAAACAAACTGTTCCTCGAATCCCCCTGCCATGTTTGTTCAATCTTTTTTAATGATCCTGATCCCCTGCATACACTGTGTTTTCCAGAGCTCAGCTGATTTTTCTTTTTCGATCTGTGTCTTTCCTGTGGTGATGAGCAGTGGTGCAGTACTTGCACCCCAAGCTTGAGGTAGGTAGGCATCCCCAAAGATGACACTTCTGCAGTTGGATTTCTCATCTCTTTCTTAGCCTTTCCCTCTCATTTATTCCCCAGGGTCCGGAACTTTACTAGTCTTTTTTTTAGAKGTGGAAGTTACCAGTATGCCTCACAGTATGGCATGGTCCAACTTAGCAGTTGTGTTTTACCTTTATAACAGTCTGGCTATGCCTCTAGGATATCCAGTGTGTTGATCACAAGGAGGCAGTTACTCCTCTGAAGATCAGAGTTTGGCTCCTCAAAGGTATTTAGATATTTCCACAGAAACGATGGGAAGTTAATTGCCTTAATCCATCTGGACTCATATGCCAGGCTGTATGTCCATGCTGAAAATAATAGGACCATGTTTTAACAGTATGGTTTGAGGCATGTGTGAAAACCATGGGCAACTCTCCAGGGACTCAGATACTACAGTGACAGAGGCTACATAAGCGCTTGCTTAGACAGACAGCGGAACAGATTTCAAAAACAAGGCCTCCAAAGTGTGTCTTTTATAATATATTGCTGCTTTTTAACAGCTTGTTGGTGATRGATTTTTAAACCTGAAGCATATGAATAATGCAAAAAAGAAAATGTTGCACAGTAATGTTGATTCAGTAACACTTTATATCCTCATTAGGTAGTGTGCATTATAGTTGAACTCTTACATGTGACAGCCACATGAATGCCAAATGAATACATTATGATTAACACTGTTGCAATGAATACCAAATGATTTTTTAATGACTGAACACTTAACATTTTCCTGTAGATTCTGTGGCATGCCGCTTTTCAATTCTTTTTAAAAATCAGATTTGAAACAATTACACAAACAGCTGATTGTATTTTAATATAGAACATGCTAAGYTGGTGCTAAGTCATTATTCTTCAAGATGCCATGACAGTTTTGTTTTAGACTATTGAAAAAAGCAACAGGTAAAGAAACTGTTATCCTCAAAGCTGATAGTGAACGAAGTATTGGACAGTTGCATTTTTTATAAGATTCACTCAACACTGATCCATGATGCTTTACAAGACATCACTAGGAAAGGAAAATGGAGGTGATTGCTAAAGTAACAATACATCTTTCATTTTGCAAGCTGTGGCTCTGGACTGACAGAAAAATAGAATTAAACAGTTGTGTTGATGTTCTTGTTGCATTAAATACTACTTGAATAAAAAAMCCCAAAATGTTCACATTTAAAATAAAAACTTTGTACTTTGTTCAAGCAAGCAATGCTTCCACCAGGTTTCTTAGTCTTCAGGCTCTATCTGCAGGGAACAGTTGTCATTAATGCTACCTTATTCCCTAGCCTGAATAGTAATTTATTTTATAGATAGCCCCATCGAAATGAATAGACCTGCTCAGGGATGTGTTTACCAATGGCTGCAAGAAATTAACAGCAACGTCTGCGCTAAATGCTCAGGTTAACAAAACCCTTGGTCCAAAGTATAAAGCCTTCCTCAAACTTTAGACATTTTTATATTTCATGGAGAGACAACTAAAATTAAAATCACATCTACTCTGCTTCTGGAGGACTGATGGGCCTGTGTTAACCCTTTGGAGATACTTATGTAATCCCCTTTTTGCCRTGCTTGTGAGCCACGTGCCTTCAGCCTAGCTGATCCCTTTTGACTTAGGTCATAAGTGCTTCCAAGGAAGAACGCAGATGTTTTGTTACTGAGTTCAGTGAAGTCAAGCTGTCACCCCTTGTCTTTTTACTTTTCTTCAAATTCAGCCTCTAAACTGTTATAAAAAGTTACGTGTTTGTCTGTTTACATTTATTACAATAGTCTGTAAAAATAAAATGACATGAGCAAGAATAAGCATGTTGCTAGCCAGGTACCCTGTGAGATACTGCTGTATATTAGCAAGAAAGTTATATCCCATAAATAACTGGCTAACGGCAGAGGACAACAATACTGCCTCTCATGACAGAAGAATAAATGTATAGTGATAACCACAGAAGAAAGAGTTACTTACCATGGGCTTCTGAGGCAAGAAGAGTGAAAGGTCAGACTTGGTTGTTCGTGTCCATTCACTGCTCTTCCCCTGCCTTTCCTCTTGCAGATCCATCCAGAGATCATGCTTAGGTATGAAAACCTGAAGAAGGGAGGAATGAAGACAATTTTTCCCCATGTTTCATTTATGCACTGGGTCAGTTTTTACCCAAAAGGGAGGGAAAACCCTTTGAGTTTTGGCTTATAATATACCCAAAGCATAACTTTCTAATGCTGCTCTTTCTGTGCTCCCTTCCCTCAATATGATACCCAGATTGTATCTCCCAGCTGGTACG
This sequence comes from Apteryx rowi, assembly GCF_003343035.1. Lineage (NCBI taxonomy): Eukaryota > Metazoa > Chordata > Aves > Apterygiformes > Apterygidae > Apteryx > Apteryx rowi. Next base: position 803,511 of record NW_020447497.1, on the reverse strand, counting down.
GCTTTGAGTTTCCCACCTTTCTCTTTCTCCTATCATATTAAACTTTCTCTGAGAGTTTCTCTGTTACCCAAAATACTAACTTGCTAAGTGTTTTGATTCCATGGGCAATGTAAGCTATGTAAGATCTCGAAAGAGGTTATTTTCTTTAAAAAAGAAGTTTTAGATTCCTCCAAGTAAAGTTAAATTTCATCCAAACAGGAATGTTCACGACACAGATGGGCCAAACTGATTCTCATTCATGGGAATTAAATGAATAGCCCAAATCAGAAAGTATTCGTGTGATCCTTCTTACACAGAAGAGAAGTATAGTTTCACTTTAATACTCTGTAATACATGTCTGATTCCATCAAATAATACATTATCAACTATAGATTGAGTCTTCTAAGATATAGCACACACAAAATCGATCTGAGGAAGCCGCAATCTTAACAGCAGGGCTGAGGGACAGACCGACCTGACAGAACTATTGCACAAGGTCAAGAATTAAGAGGTGCGAACAGGTAAACCAGTTTGCAAGAGGTCACAAGAAGGTCTGCTGCTCAGTCAGTCTTGCCTTTTCCAGACCTTGGACTGTGGCTTATGAATAATATCATCAATCTTTTCTTATGCCAGCTCCAGGCATTTTTCTAACACAGTTAAACTTAATCTCTGCTCTATGCTGCAGTGTTTCAGAAACCTGTGATTAYGGTTCGGTCCAATGATACACGAACGGCAGGTAAATTTGGAAAGAGCAGCTTTTATTTATAAATACCAGCAACAGCTAGTAAACTTCCCCTGCAGAGTTATTTTGGTGTGCTAGCACCGATGTGTCAGCTGCCAGGAGATATTGCTGGGAGCTGAGCAGAGGTTGCTTTCCGGGGATGCGGTGGCCTGGGGGCCGACTGGGGGCTGCCCACGGCAGCAGCTCCCGGGCCCRGGCTGCAGCGTGGCAGGACTGCGCTGCCGGTCAGCCGCTGCCTGCAGCACCACGCTGGGAGAAGCACAGCCGGTCAGGAAGATCAGTATTATATTTTCTGCTTTGGTTCTGTTTCGATAGCAGGATTAAGCGGTTAGAAGATCAGTGAAGCTGCCCTGAGTTTTTGTGCTGTGCTCATTTCTCGGAACGGAGTATCCGTGCCTTTCTAAGGGTGCTACAGATGTGAAATGGTGGCTCCAGGAGGGACCGCTTCTCGTGTTTCCTCAACAGACCAAGAAAGCAGACAAACACGAGGACTGTTAGGATACAGTATACGTTTATTCATTTACATATGATTCTAAACTGCCATAAGTTTTACTATTATAAATACAGAATCCTTCGCCCACCCTGAAAATTACACATACACACCCATGAAAGTTACAGTTACAGTCAAGTGTAGCACTTAGGATATTCTGCTTTTCTTTTAAGTCATAAGTTTTTATTGTGCTCTTTAACTTTCAAACATTATTTAAAATACTGTTGCTACAGGCATGAACATTTTCTCTGGTCTCCATTAGTAAGTCATCTATTTCCTATTTCAAATTTTTCACTTAAAAGGTGAGGGTGTTTCACCCTGTGGTGAACTTCTACGTGCTTCTCCTGGTAAACAAGATGAGAATTAAGTAAATCAGCTGGACGAATCTAAAAAATTTTATTTTGTACCTATTTGTGTTTATGGTTTGCTGATTTTTTGGCAGAAGAAGGAGCTGCTCCTGCTATCATAATTTGCAATATTAATTCAGAATTTAACACCTCTGTTTATCTCTAGGTTCCATGCTATCATTTTTTCCATTAGTCTATATAGAAAAAAATTAAATATTAACTTTCACAACTTTCACTGTGTTGTAACAAATGGTAAGAAAGACTTTAATTTGAAATATACAATAGTGTTCACTTTAACCTGTTATCTCTTGTAGATCCTCATTTATGAAAGCTTCTCTTCTGAGACTGAGTTTTTCAAGTTTTTTTTCTAGTGTGAGTTATTTTTTCTGTTAAGTAGGTAGGAGAACACATAAGCTACTTTTTAGGACAGGATAATAGAAAAATGCACATTGTTCTTCATTAATGAATGGCTGCACCTTGCTAAGGGCAAAGTAAAGACCTTTTCTGCATGCCAGGTTAAAAGTGCAGAGAGGAGTAGGCCACTCAATTCCTTTTTGAAGCGCAGGAGTTATCGCTTTCTCTACGCAGGGAGGAGTGAGCTCCAGGAGCGACTAGGACCCTGTTCTGTGCAGACAAGTGGTGAGAGATGGATGAAGATGAAGAATGAGCAGAAGCATAATTCACCAGCGTAGCTGGTGGCGTAATGACATTGATGTTTCTTGGCTTGGATACCACCCCAGGTGCAGATATGTGTCTCTATTTCTGTCCAGTACAATGGAGAGGCTGGGAGGGATATTATGACTTTTTAAGTCACTGTCTCTCTGCCAGGTTGCTTTGGAGGCAATGCAATTACACGTTCTTCCTGCTATGGGCTTGATAGCAAACTGACACTCCTGCCCTAAGCTAGAAAAGCGATCAGTTAAGGATGACACTGTTGCATAAACAGTTAAGCCAGTTTTGTATTTTGTCTGTCCTGTGGTGCTGATCAGCTTCRCTGCTGCTAAAGTGGATCCCTATGAATCCCTATGGCTAATGCTACCTCTTTCAAATTATTATTGTGCAGATGTCAAACACCTATGACCTACAACAAGGTGTAAATCTAGACTTTCCCCTTCATATCACAAATATGCATAAGAATTTTGTTCTTTCCAAATGTGGCAGACAAAAATCTAGTCTAGATAACAAACACGAAGCTGTTGGCAATTTCAGGCTGAATTTCAGATAGTCTTCGAACATTTTAAGTGTTCCTCATGGGTCTGACGTGGTGTTCCTTACCCCCGTATATCTTTTTCTCTTAATGGATCCATGTACAACTATGCCTAAGGACAATTCACATGAATAAGAGTTGCAGGACCAAGACTCAATTTTTGTGACACAGTGTAATGCTGCCAATAGGCCATATCAACAGATATAAGAAATGGAAAATCCTGATGTATACTGAGCATTGAAATTTCAAATCAACAAATCCAGATAAGTTCAGTTCTCAATCACCTGTACAATATGCTTTCCTGTTGATGTTATTCAGAACATGCATTTTATTGCCTTGCAGACATCTGAAATGAATTCAGTTTTCAGCAACTTYAGACTTTAGTATGGTATAACAGCTTAGTATTATAATACCAAGCTGAAATATTCTGATATTGACTGTCACAATACTGACTGTCAAAACTGAACTTTATATTCTTTGTTTTGTTTAAAAATTAAAACTGTCTTCTCATTTTCATCTCTGCATACTCTGCCTCTGTGCTGATACTATGAAAAATGTCTGAGCACTTCAAGACAAAAAAAGATTTTTGTTGGCTCCTATACAGCATGATTAAATGTAGGACTAAAAAGTCATGAGTGTAAGCCACATGGAAGGGATTTCATACCAGTTCTTTATCTACAATACAAGGTATTTCTTCTATCTTTGGTGTTTGCACATGTTAAGAAAGTGGCCCGGAAATATAATTTTAACATGGTTTAAACATGTTTCAACAAACCACAGAATTGTTTGAATATGTGATTTATTTTGCTGTAAATCTCTAATATTAATAAATAGACCCCTTCAAATGTATCAAGAATACAGTGGCATGGGCACCTCTTGGAAACAAGGCACAAGTGCTATTCTTTCATTGTAATTCCTGGAATATCAGTCATGATATAATATATGATTCTTAAAAAGTAAATACTGAGTCATGTACATRGGTTTTTATTTGTAGAAAAAATTAAAATCTAATAATAAAAATACTCTCTCTATATACTCATATATATATCAAAGGCCATTGATAAGTGTGGAAGTTTCACTTGTTTTGAGGATCAGTCACTGAATAAAATTCCATGCTTTCTTGYCGAGATGAAACTTAATTTGGTTTGCATAGACATGTCATTTATATAAAATTGTTTTTCATTCAAAAATAGGTCCACCTTTGATCAATAGCCCTTAAGGTCTCTAAGAACACTCTAAATTTTCAGTCTATAATAGTGCATAGAATAAAGCATGATTTTGGTATTCATTGCTTCAGGAGGATACTAAAAAAATGGACATCAGAGAAGGACATGATTTTTGACTGGTGTTTTGACTGAGTATTTTACACCTTAGTGCATCTCCTCTATAAGATTAGCAATAAAATTTATCTTTGTCACAGTCACTTACTACACTGGTGTATCAAGCAGCACTGACCAGTGCCAACAGAGGAGGGTGAGTTCTGCTGTTTTCCTTCAGATTTAGCCTGGGACCAGCCTATTTTTTCTTCACTGTCTGGTTTGATCCGCGTCACTGCTAAGGATTCTTAGGAAGATCATAAACACTTGTCCTCCAGCAAGCTGACTGATCCGCAGCTCATGGTATTATTCATCAATGGTTCTTCAGTACTGTACCGTAGTTTTCCAAAGCAGGTTTCTTGAGCCGCTATAATATACCCCCAAAACACACAGGAACATATGGCAATCTTATCAAATGCCTACGCCTACAGTTACAGGGGGAAAGGCATTTTAAGAGGAGAGAATACTGAAAGCCAACGGTTTATTGCATATAATCAATTTGAGCTGTCTTAATTTTTCTACAGTAGGAAATCAGATATAGAGCATATGGTGAGTTCACATGGAAAAAGCATGATAGACTTAAAATGGCAGTTCTTAATTAGCACCTCATTAGCTTTCAGGTGCTACCCATGTTTAGCAACAGCATGAAATATATGGCCTAGATTTTTGCATTCAGAATAGGACTACTCCTATTTAAACACATTTTCTACCTAAATGAGCGACTGACTTTCCTAATGACAGCAGAGGATAGCATAGACCATTTACAATGCAAAATTAAGCTACACTTTTGAAATCCTCGAAATATCTTTTGGATAACTGAAAACTAGAATTGAAATCTATGTCAATGTACTACAAATACTCTGTAGGTTGTACTCACTTTTCCCACRCATAATTCTTAGATAAAATCACATCCTTGCCTAAACTTGCCAAAAATTTGACAAAGATAATTGCGGCACTGTTGCTAAGCATATTGTATAAGCAATATGTATTCAGTTTACACACASTTAAAATTAAAGCATGAAACTGGAAAACAAATTCTAGATAGATGCTTGAAATAAAAATTTCTAACACTGAAAGGTACAGTCTAGCAGGTATAGGTTACCTGATAGATATCTCCAGCCTGCTCATCTAAACCACTTTACAAGGTGCCCTCTGTTTATCTAGCTGACATAAAAATGAAATCTTTGTAAACAAAACTATTGTAAACAAAAGCAATGGGAAATCAGTCTGTCTGGTGGCTCGTAGACTTACTGTACACTAACCACAGTGAAAGACTGGTTCCACCAGAAAACTGAAAATCATATTCTTCCTGAGTGAAAGTATCAGACATGGGTTTCTAACACACTAACTGATTTCAGGAATTGGTTGTTGCACTTGTCCATCCATTTGATTCTAAAACCACAAGGCATTAAGGCATTTCCATTAAGGAAATAGCCCTTATTAAGGCATATCTATTTGAAATTAAAAACATAATGGATTTCTTTTGCTCAGCCAGAATTTCCTCAGTTACTGACAAGCTTGGCTTGGCTTCTAACGTACAGTGACCAGAAAGGAAAGTCCTTAGTTGTAACCCTTGTAGATAATCACTAAGGAGATATAGGATGATTTAAAACAACTGGTTCGCCTTAAAGCCCAGCCCACCCAGTTGTTATAGGTCCTTGTTGTTGACTACTGGCTGCTCTATGTGAGATGCAGAAGTTCATGGGAAGATGGAGCAAAAAAGATGAAAGGAAAAATTGCATCAGAAATGGCAAGTTCTTTTATTGATGAAATAGTATATGCTGGTTTCCACTGATTTACCCATGATAAAATATGTTGAGAAAGAAATAAAAGACTTTTTCTGATAGAAACAATGTGAAGTAGTAAGATAACTGCAGTTTGCTGAAACTAGTCCCTSACAGTATTTTCAGAAACATCTGTAACACAAGGTAAGATAGATGTTCAACTTGATGCTGATTTGTCTTTCTGATTTGTTTGATGTYTGGAATAGAGTAAAAACAAAGCTGAAAAAATTCTGTGAAAAATTATGTGTCTGGTTATCATTACTTTTTTCTGTGGTTGAGTTCRTGTGAACAAATGGTGTCTGTTATTAGGGGGGGTGAAATACCCACTGATAYTGGCAATCTTTATTTAATTCTGTGTGTGGCTATGAATAGTCATTTTCAGGTTTGGAACTTCTGTTTCTTTATTTTGTGCTGGGAGTATCAGTTGCATAATATCACTTATATTCCTTAAATGAATAGATTTAGGGAATATGAGGAGTTACAGCACAAGCTGTTGCACAAAATGGCAGTTTGAGCAAGCAAAGAGAATGTTATAAAGATGATCTGATTTACCAACCCCCTCCCCCCCCACAAAAAAAAATTACATTTAGAGGTTTGAATATTCACCAGAATATTCACACGGAGGTTTCATGTCTTTTGTTATTTTCACTAGAAAATAATGAGCTTTAAAAAAATCAGCTAAATCTGTTTAGAGAACTAAATACAACTGTGGGAGGATAACTTTAGTGTCTATTTTTCACACAGTCATGTCAAGCTAATTTTATTCTCCCTTTTCCCCTTTTAACTTGATGTTTTTATATAAACCAATATAACTTAGTTTTTCTCTTTAAAAATATATCTAGAGAGAGAGAGAGAGAGAGTGATACATACACACACAATCAGTTGTAATACTAAAATATAGTAAAATATTTAAAATATATGTTACCTTTCTTTGGGGAAAGGGAACAAAATTAAAGGTCAGTTTTAACTTTGTCTTTTGTTTGGATGTTGTGGATTTGGCAGTTCCTCTGACTTCCTACCAATCTGTTTTAGTGTGTTTAATGTGTAAAATGAGAGGAAGGAGTTATGTATTCTGACTCAGGTCTTCATCTGATATATATTGATATATTCTCTCTTTGAGTAACTTATGTGTTATTTACTTGAATTATGACAGTAGCTAAAGGTCTTTACGTTCAAGACCCTGTTGTGGTAAACACTGCCTCTAYGTGAGATAAGAGAAGTGAGGATAACCTATTCCTTATGAGTAGGAAAGAAAGGTATTGCTATACTTTTTAATGGATCTTTTCAATTCTGAAACGCTGGCAATGATCAGAGGTGTGTTCTGAAAAGGGGAACAAGATACAGGGGCAGGAAAGTGTTTTTTTTTTTTAAAGCACTCTTTATTTTTCTTATCGTTTCTTCAGCTAACAGTAGCCAACTTACTATTCGCTCTGTTCTCCRGAAGCTTTAACTGACTTTTTGTCATTTTTAATACTCTCCCACTCCTYCAAAATAAGAATTGTCACGTCCGGTATCATCACTAGTACATAGTAGTACAGGAAACATAAAGATGAAAAATGTATCTGAGGAGATAAAATCATTAAATGATCATTATTCTGTTGCTAAAAGGAAATAGTGACTTCCAAGATATGCTGTAGGATATAAGCATGTTGTACCAATACAGGTAATACAAACRAAAACCACAATAACCCCTAGAATGTTTCCTTGCCCCACACAGACTCTGAATTCTGATGCTTTTTCCAATGAACTGATGGACAAAGGTTTTGTTATTTAGTCACCTCTATTGGAAACCATTGTTTTCCTAGGAAGCCAAATGTTTCCTCAGACTGATGAATGAACTTATTAGAAAAAGGGGTAATGCAGCTTTACTTATAATGGTGATATCTTGTTGCTCACTTCCATATACTGTCTTATATAGAAAAGAGATTTTTCTTTCTGTATGTGTTATCGGAGTTGTAATTCTCAGAAAGTGAATACAGAACTTTATGCGCATTTAACCAAGAAGACTGGATGCTATATAGCATTTAATCAGAGCAGACGCAAAACTGTATGTGAGTTTGTAAGTGAACTTGCAATATCTACAGACGCAGCAAAACAAGTTAAGGACAAAACAAGGTCTTTTCAAGTACAATTTCACTCTCTGCTCTTGATTTTCCTTTCTATTGTGGAATAAAGTCAAATGTATTTTTCTATTCCTACCATTTTTACCTTTAAGGAATAACAATAAGCATAATTATATTTTTGTACAATCAAATGCTTTATTGCTTTTATATATGCATGTGCAACAGATGTATATAAGCAGCTTAAGTGTGGGCTCACGCACTGGTGTGAGCATATAAAACATGGACTGAGGTTGCAGCCACCCTCCCCCTGCAATATAATGCGTAACTAGCCTCCTGTCCCGAAGTCTCTCCCCCCAGTTTATCGTCTCCCCTTTCCTCTGCTTGTCCTGTGTCTCTGCCAGGCTCCCCAGGGGCTGTGAGAGGTGTGCAGGTGTTTTCCATATAACTCTTCCTTTTTACCTGCCTGAAGAGTTTGAAAAGAAGGTTAAACTATATTAAATATAAAGAGTTAGATGAGAAACTTGTAAAATCTGCTGAATTACACTGCTACCTTCAAAATTTGTTTTTATCTAAAGCCCCTCTGTGCTAAGCGTGTGTACATCCTTGCAATAAAATCAGTAAGCAAAAGGACACAGGTGTCTCATGGAACAAGTAGGAGGAAGACAACAATGGGCCTCATGACAACATGAGGAAGAATAGGGAAAACAGTCCAGTCATTGTGATGGGGGTGATTTCAATTTCCTGGTATGAACTTGAAAACCAAAAAGCATGGCACAATGAAAAAATAAAATTATAGAAGAAAAAGAGTTATTGACCTGTGGTGTCAGAATCCTAATAGGACTTGTCCTGTCCAATCTCAGCAAAAATGTGCAGTTAGTAGATTAGAAACAGCAAAGCTGCTTGGTTCAAGTGACCCCATGATTAAATTCAATATAACTTAGAACACTAAACCAAATATATATCAAAACCACAATATGAATTCTCTAAGGTCTACTTTAAAGGTATATGGAAAAAGAACTGTGAAAAATGGGTAAAGAAACAATAATGAAAGATATCTCTACTGAAGAAAAAAGCTTTTTTGGAAACTTCCAGGATGTAATTTTTGGGGAAGGAAGATAAGAATATCTTTTGGGGGAAYTGATCCCCACAGTTTGAGTGTTTAATTTAAGAGTTTAAAGAGAATATAAATGTGTTCTATTACTGTATTCATGATAGAATTATCCTGTGTGAGCCATAGCTCCAGCCCTGTTTGGGAAGCAGGGAGGTGAAGCAATCAGTGCCTATCCATATCCATGTGATAACCACCCAGCAGGTGCCGTTCCTCTCATATGGGATTTAACCTTGGCCCTGCCTTTGTAATGATTTAACCTYGGACAGCCTTTGTAATGATTCTCGTTATATTGTCCTTACATCGCAGAAAAAGATGAACATCTAGGCAGCCAGGCCGGGAAGAACTGAGGCTTTTAGAGATGCACTGGATGGGGAGTGATTGAGTCGCTGTGGTATTAATGCATTTGCACTGTTTCTGCTAAAATGAAATTATCAGGGTAGCTATTTGAATCGTGCCTGTTTAGGTTTCAAATTTAGCAATATCTTAAGGTGAATAAGGTAATCCATACTACTTACAGCTGTTAGGTGAAGCTGTCTGAAAACTAGGCATAGGGTTTTAGTGGTTTGTATAATTTGGATTTTCTTGGTTTTCTTTGTCCCCATAATTCCAACACATAATTGGAAAAAGTATTCCAACAATAATTTAAAACAAAAGGAGGCTMGAAAGAGAGAATTTTGTGACAAGGACAGATTCAGCAGCAGAACAGATTGCTGCAGAAGAGGGTGCAAGGTGCTGGGGTCTGYGAAGCAGGGTAGAGTAGCATTGCACGGCAGCTTTATGGTCTTCGAGCTGCGGTCCTGAGCACTTTGCTGGACTGCCTCCTTCTGTCTGTCATTGCTCAAGTTTCAGCCTGCTCCTCCAGATGCACTGATTTCATTCTGAGACAGTGTTTTTAAATGAAATACAGTGCAAACATRTTGCATTATATCTCTTAAGTTTTACATTTATGTGGTCATTTTTTTAGTAAATAGGAAATACCATGGCAATTGATGAATAATTAAAACCCTACTAAGCAACCAATCAGTGTATTTCTAATATTTACAGTCTCTTTAAATTCACCTTTTATGCATATTTGAGTAAATTTTTATTCTCAAAAAATGCTGACAGAGGATCAGTGCTTTAAATGTTAATGTAGAAAATAGTTCCATTTAAAACGTTTATTCTGCTGTTCTGTTATGTCTTTGAAGAATTATGAAATCAGGAAAAAGGACAAAATTCTGTAATTTAGATGACCAATCACACAATATGACAAAGCATATTATGAWAGCACATTTAGTAAGGATTAGCCACAAGGCCAGTTCATCAACTGGTATGCACATTGCGGGCGGAGGGGGGAAGGAGAAGGAGCACACTGTCACATGTTCTCATTGAATAGAACAATGATTTTCACTAGGTAAAGATCTGACCCATGCTGAATAGCCCCAAGTAGTGTAATGGCTGAAATATTCTTGTCATCTAATTAATAATGAAAAAAATGTATCTTAACCCTGAAATCTAYATATTAACTTAGTATGCAATTTATGGATTTTATGTATTTTGTAAAATTTTCACCCATTTCTTGATATAAGTAAAGGAAACAAATTTCAGATAGCTAATTGGTATCACTGGGGGGGAAAAAGATAAATGCAGAATTTGAAACAAAAAATCAGCATCATTTTGATCTGACAAATAAAATAATAAACATATAATGTAATTGTAAAATAACTCATTCGATTGCAAAGCATAAGGTATTCCAAAAGGATTCTAAAGTCTGCAGTGGACTTGTAATTTTAAAGATTATTAGTGCTTAAAAAAACTAAAGATGAACAATATGTCAAAGCTCATTCAATATAAAGCCCATCGGAAAGACATGGGTTTATGGACCTCATGCATCTTTGCTGTTTGGTTCACCCCTACAATGATTCAATGAGGAAAAATTAATCTGAAATCTAATGGAAAAATAGTGGGAGGGAAAGGAGTGCTCAGAATGCTTAAATTTCAGATAAAACCATCTCAGCTTATTTGAACATACTGTTAGGCCATGTAGCAAAGACCAAGGCTGGTCATTACTTACAGCTAGTAAGTGAGAGGAACTGCAAAATGACTATGTGCAAAAAACATGTTATTGACCCTAATCTTTGCAAAGCCAGTATTTTCATAATTGGCAGCTAATAATGTCTGTAACTTAAACAAAATCAGCATTTTCCAATCATTGATTTAACTGTAAAATAGCACACCACATCACACAAGACTGGTAAATACTTTAAARCATTTAGATTCTGTGGTGAGATACTCATTTATCACGGAGATAAATAAGTTTCGCAGATCATAAAACTCTGTTGCTGAGATACCGCCTTATAACTTGTCCTACATTTCAACATGAATGTGGATTAGTGGTGTGGGTTTTTCTTTTTTTTTCTTCAGGTGACAGTCTTTCATTTATTTCTTATTTCATCGTAATTTTTATCTACATTACAAGGTACCTGGCAGCTTCCACTTGCTTGGGACATCTTGTGCTAGGCCCTGGTCAAATACAGAGCATGAGACTTTAATATTATAAAAGTCAAAGCCAGCAAAATGGAAAGAGAAAGGAGCAGTTAAACAAATAGCTGTTTAGGAATTAAGTGGGAAGAGGAGATGTTTTTGTGCACTAGAACATAATGAAAAATGTTGACAATGTACAATATTATGACAGACTATCAAAATAAAATTWTCCTCATTTTTAAACTAGTTGTAGTGTATATAACTTCCATATGAGACTCTCTATTTTTGTGCATCAAACTGCTCTAACACCTGAATTATCCTACTATATAGCAGCTGGGGATCCAGGACATGCTTTTTTTTTTCTTTTTTTTTTTCTGTTTATCTACCAAAGAGTCTGGTGTCATTGTGTCTTGAGTCAAGATGTCTTGTGGTCAGCAGTAGCATGGTGGGTAGTGAAACTTCAGCACTGTTTCCTCACTTGCCTACTTTTGATCTTTTGCCTGTGGACTTTATTTCATTTCAGACTCCACCATCATTTTGCACTGCTCTGAGTTTTTAGCTTCACAATAYTACTTAAAACACCATTTCTGGAATTCAGACTTGGAAGGGGGGAGAAACTCTGATAATGGCAAAGRAAAAGAACAAATATGCCCTATGTAAAACACTGTTCTTATTAATTTCATGCAAGTATTCCAGAGAAAGAAAGATTTGATTATTTATTTTCTCTGATAAGACCTATATTCAGACCAGGCTGCAAACAGCTTTTCTGCTCATGAAACTTCTTAAGGTTTCAATATTTTCTTGTTCCTCATCAGACACTTCAAAATCATTAAATTAAAAAAAAAAAAAAGAGAGAGAGAGAAACAGAAAGAGCACTTTTAGCAGGAAAACATATCACGTTTGCTGTAGGTCTGAGTACCCAGTTTAAAGTAAGGATGTGAATCGGGCTCTCCTGATTTGTGGTTAATGTTGTACTCAGATGGCTATTGACTAGTCTGGGTCAGTTCTTGATGTCACTGGCCGGAAATGCTATCCTGCACCTGAGAAACATTGTGGATCAATAGCTTTAGAGGATTGCTTCGTGTCARATTTTTTTTTACTAGGATTTTCAAGGGAGTCTTTTGGGAGCCAGTTCCACTCGTTTCACTGAAATTATAGGTTGTGGCAGAATAATTCTAATGCAAGTCTGAAACTTCCAGCTTTTTTAATGTTAGATATCTGGATTTAAAAATAAATACCTGCCTCAGATACCATTTTTGGAGCATTTGTAAGGACACGTGGCTGCGTTATGACAGTGTATGTGTTCTCTAGCTCACAGGCATAACAGGTTGAGAGGTTCTCTGCTTGTTCCGTTTGTGGATTAACATCTAGACCAGCTAGAGGACAGCATTTTCTGAGTGTTACATCTGCGGTTCATGTTAAACATATGTAATGCCATATGGTCACTGAAGGGTTAYGGACTTTTTTTATTAGGAAAACTACCAGAGCTTATAATAGGTATGAAATAAAGTATACTGTGCACTCTTGTGTCACCAAAATACAAAAGAAACAAAGCAAAATTTTAAAAATAAGATGAAAAATCAATAAAAAATCCTCTTATTACTGTTGGTGTACAGAGGTATGCAATGGGTATAACGAATCCTGTAAAGGCAAAAAGACTAGACCTGTAAAACACATAGCTGTTTTCTGTATGTACTCGCAATCATAAAATGAAATATTCATGGTCCTACTCTACAGAGCAAATGAATGTACTGATTTCCAGGTACCTGTTCTTAATATTTTTCAGGGACTGGGGTGGAAGGGGAAGATGATAGGCAGTGAAGTGCTGTCACAGAGGACAAGTGCGCTGTCCGTAGGGTATAATCATAACAAACATATTTGGGCCTCCTTTATGTTTGTACTGCAGACATCTAATACCCACCAGTGTCAAGTATAACTCATGTGAACAAGCTTTTGAGTATATAATGATGAAATAAAAATACTAATTTTTGTAACAAAGTCAATCTGACTTAAAAAGGAAGTGTCCACAGAACTATGTATTAACCAGTGTAGGTCTGGTACTGCAGCCCAGTGTGTGGGATAACGGTCTGCGATCACCTGCGATCACCTGCGATCCTCCCTGCCGTGGGGTAAGCAGTGGATACAAAGGGCGATTTGCGGCCTGACGCCCAGGCTGGTGAGGGGCGAGGCGCAGGTCCCACCACTCGGCATTGCTCCACCCAAAACGACACCTGGGGCGAGGCGGGAGTCTTGCAGCCTGGTCCTGTTGATAGGGGCAAAAGGAAAAAAAGGCCAGCAGCCATCGCCACCCGCTGCTGAGCTCGACGAGGACCAAACATCCCACAGTGCTTGACTCGGCCCCACCTCGCCAAGAGCATAAGTTCAGTGCATAAACGAGCCTCCATKTGGAGGACGAGAACGCCAACCTACGGACGGGTCGACGGGCCTGGACCTCTCTCCTCCCCAAAACAGGGACGCCTTTTTGGTAAGGTTTGCGCCTCCGACAACGTCGGACGTTACCCCGKGAAAAATACCATTGGTGAAAGCGCTTAGTTATCAGTTTGAGCTCAGAAAAGGTAGAATTTGTTGCAGTAAGTGCATTTATCACCGGCAATCCTGAACCTGTTGATCTGTCGCTTTAATAATTGTTTATTTCGATCAACTTTGTGAACCTGACTCAGTGAAAGTCCTTTTGAGGAGGGCTCTGGCAGGCAAACCTTGATTACCCCTTTCCCTCCCTTCACGCAACAGTAACACAGCATCAGCCTTATAAGATCATATCATCATACACATCAAGAACAGAATAGAACAATTTGGGTCATAAAATCCTGTCCCCAGGTATGCTCTTACAATTAATTACAATTAATATTTAGGCCTCAATTTATCCTGGAGGAATTAAGCACCCAAGGACTTTGGGTAGCCCTTTTATGAGCAATTTTGCTTGCCCTGGCAATGCACCACCGGTATCTTCAGCTAGCAAATGGATAAGGCTGCCAGCTATGATGAGAAACTCATCTTACATCTGTTATGTCCAGCTGTGGTCCTGTTTTTCAAGAAATATATGTCTGTTCTCCACTCCCTTCTCGCTCCCTACAATTCTTTACACTCACGTCTCTGGAGCAGACCTCGGCTGTAACCACAGACACCCTGGGTAACCCTCAAGTCACCCCATGGTCTCTGGTGATGCTGTCATCTCACCAGCCCCATCGCCTCAGCCCAGGCAGCCCCAAATACTTGCACAACCTCTTCTTCCAGCATGCCAAAGCAGGAGCACAGGGTGGCACCAGCACCCACGTGTTTTACCAGCCTTGAGCAGTCCCGAGTTTATGCCTCAGTGCCTTTTACAGGCCAGCAAATGCCCCCCTATGTTCTGACACGGGTGAGCACCATTTCTCTGGGCAGAGATGAACATTGGATTCAGCAACCACCAGGCTGATATAATATGGGACAYGGTCCTGGAAGATGCTGTGATTCTAGACACTGTTGCAAGGTTTGGTCAAATAGAGATGTCTATCTGAACTTACTAAATCAGTGCTTCGCTGTTTATCTGCATTACTGATTTCCAATTTTATTATCTTGCATAGTAACCAAAAAGAAGAAATGCATTCTTCAACTCTGAAAATATTGAGTCAACATACTAAGGAACATAGGTTCAGCCAATAGAACTTACAATTTAAATTAGAACTGATTTAAGTCCTAAAACTCAATTATTAAACAACAAAACAAACAAATATTAAAGATAGCAACTTCATTCAATATGGTTGAATGTCTGTGTTGTATTGATTAATCATTTCCAAATGTCTTCCCCATGTAAGAATAAGTTGCTTTGAGAAACCTGGGATTGATTCTTTCTTTCTTTCTTTTTTTTTTTTGAACAAAACGATGTTGATTAGAGCTGAGATAAAATCAGAATTTCTGTCCAACGAGAAATTCAGTATTGCAATGTTTGTTTTTTCCCCAAATCAAGTTGAAACTAAAGAAGATAAAATAGTGAAATTTCATGCTGAACAAGAGCTCAGGAAAAAATAATCAGTTATGAAATGGTGAAACACATTTTTTGAGTGAACTTAATATTAAGTTGCACTTGCTATGGCACAGATTTGCCCCACTGAGTTATAGTTCAAAAACCTAACYTATTCTGCTCTCTTAGTTCCCTGTAATGATTGCATCTCCCTAGGTGCAACCTGGGTGGACTAGTGTAAAGAATTTCTCTAAGGGGAAAGTTTGATCAACAAGGTCATGGGGGACAGAATGCAATAAAAGAGGAAAGGAGTTTTCTTCAGGACATAGGAGGGAGAACAACTTGGAGTGATTTGCTATTAAATGAAATACCAGTGAAGGAAGCAAACATCATTCCAACATCAAGCAGTAGAACTTGTAAAAAATGAAACAAAAAAGGCCAAAAAAAAAAAGCCACAAAAAAACAAAACAAAAAACCCACCACCCTCCTTTCTGGAATACAACATGAAACTAAGTATAAGAATAGAGTACAGGAAAGACACTAATCAATCAGCTAGGGGAAAGTGTGCTGGCTATATTAAGATTTTTAGCTGTGCATGCAGAAAGGAGCTGAATCGCAGAGGCCGTGTCCACACTGCACCTAGTTCCTGATGGTCTGGAGGCTCTGTTTCAGTTGTGTGTGTGGGCTCCCTTCCCACTGCCAAGAGAGGTTGCAGCGGAGAGATGGTGCACCAACAGGTCATTTCAGCTCAGAGCTGCGGCATGGTCCTGGTGCGCAGTCGGACTAGGTACAGGTATAACAGTGCAGTAGACCTGAACTTAATTGTTTGTCTTCAGTTTTTATTTGACTTTCTTGCAGTCATGATAAGGTGATGTGTTAGTCTGAGRTGTGCTCATACTAGATGATGTGGCTGTTTTGGTGGAGCAGCTATGAGGTTGGACTTTTGTGACCTCAAGAGATTTGATAAGATCACTGCAATCCTTATGACGTTATTAATGTGGATATGATATACACAAGTGAATTACTGTCTAATAAATAGAATAAAATGCCCYAAATGTCTTGTATAACAAATGCTTTACAGCTCTAAATGAATATCCTAAGTACATGAATTGGGTTATGAAATGGCAGGCTTTAAAATATGTGTTCTTCAGTTCTCTCCCTAATGCACTTGTTTGAACCAGTTCATATCATGTCCTCCTGGGCCAAAGAGACTGAGTGCAAACAGGCTGGCTTCTGCTTTGGGTCTGGAAGAAGGCAGTAATGTTTACAGCAAATGCTTTTTTTTTTTTTTTTTTCCATTGAATTCTAATTTCAGCAGAGAGTTCCTGACCAGCTCTAACTTTCTTTTGATTGCTATGCACAAGAGTTTTCTGGTAGGCATAGCCATAAACTGCGAAGTCTCAGCTGAGTCCAGATGTGGAAGCAGCACAGCTTCCAGCTCTTGCAGTCTTTCTTGACCAGGAGCCAGTTCCAGTGGCTTTCGGACACATTAATTAGCTCCAGACAGTGTTACAAGCAGAACTTTCACTTTAATTTGGAAGTGGCTATTAAACAACTAAGAAAAAGTGTGTCCTCTAAGCTATATTCAGTAGCTGAAAGGGAAATCTAGAAGCTCTGTATCTGAAACCTTCAATAAGACTTCAATAGAAAAGTGTTCTTATGTCTCTATTTACTTGCTTATTTACAAGCTTCATTTTAAACAATGAAAACCATAAATGAATATATTTTTATTTTCCAAAATGACTTCTAATACCACACTCATGGGATGCATGTGAGAAATTCCAGGAGTCAAGCACCTGTGCTGTGACCATACTAAAATACTTTACCAATCTCTCACTGTCTCTTCTTTGTTATTAATGTGTATTATATAGTATGTGGATGTGAACGTAAAGCATGTGCCCTGAGCAGTTAATCCCYGGTTGCCGGCGGGCGCTCTGCAGGTTGCAGACTGACAGCGGCAGCGGGGGCCCCGGGCAGGCTGCAGCACCAGGTGCAGCGGCACCAGATGGCCCTGCAGACGCTCGGCTTCGGGCCAGCAGCTCAGCCACGGCCCCGCCAGCCAGAGCTGGTTGTCCTGCGGTTTCCCCTCTGCACTTCTCGGCCCTCGGCTCCTCGGGAAGCTTATTAGCTCAGGCACCGTGCCACAGCGATTCAGGGCATCGGCTTGGGGCTGTCGCTGCGTGCAGCTAGCAACGTCCCGCCTGAGCGGACTGCCGAGGAACGCCGAGCAGAGGCGCGGCGGTGGCCCTATGAGCAACCGGCCTGGGTCAGCTGGGGACAGGTCTGAACGGCAGCTCGTAAGCCCTGCTTGATTCGAGCTGACTCTACAGAGCCAGTCAGATCCCTGCGATATGCTTGCAATATGTCTATAATCCTGGATTTTTTATTATCTGGTGTGTCCCAGTCCTCTACTGTGTCAGGTAATAGGCAGCTGACTGTAGGTAATGCTGCTGAACCAATTGTAAATACTCAAACTGTCTGAGGGTGTTTTTTGTTTTTTGGGTTTTTTTTTTGTGATTTGCCTTGCATCTTTGCACTTGACTAATTTTGCAATCCTCCTAGTTGTTGCATTTAATATTCTACTTGTGTTTTACATTCTGCTGCTGCCAATATATGCACCTCCACCAGCATTACTGCTAATGACTTTCTCTTCTTTTCATCAATAAAACAAATACGCTCTGGAGTGACAGTAAGATCATCTGCTAGAAACCACATTACTGTTAATAAGACTATGCAAAGAAGAAAGTAAATTTATTTCAGCATGGCAGCTGGAGCATCACTTTATAGTATTGAGGGGGGGGAATAGGCTTTCTTCCTCCTTCCATTTTGGGAAGTGTGTTTGTTTTCAGTTGCTAGAACTGTATTACCATAGGACTTAAGGGGTTTAGTTTTCTCTGATATCCATTCACCAAATGCATGAAAAACAGACATACAGGACAATAGAAGTATTTTGATAGGCAGAAGGAAATATGGCCTTTGAGAAGCAGGACTTATCCTCCAGTAGCTGATTTCATGGACATCCTTGTCCATCCGAAGTATCCATCTCTATCTCTACTATGGAACAAAGGGATTATTTATAATAGAATTTTCTTCATGTGCAAGGAGTTTYTGTCTGTGTGAGCTAAAGACTGGTTAAGCAACAATAATAAAGTCTGGATGTGCACATACATCTGACTATTTATCCAGGTACCTGCATGGCCAGCCCTCATCAACGTAGTGTGGAATTACACCCCAAGTTTTTAAAACATTAAAAAGGTTTTGTGGGGTAAAAATACTAAGCTGGCTTTTGAAAACTAACCCTGTTCTTTCGGGAAAACAATAAAAAATTTCATAGTGCCTCTTCCTTTACGTGCACTTTGCACTAAATGATGCATTAGCTTATCTTTTCTATGGTCAAAAGCACTACTGTACTTATCTACAGACGTCATGACCATTGCTGAGCAAAACAATCTATTGTCAGTGTTCCCTCTTTTGGACAAAAAATAAAATACAGAAGTGTTCATTAGTCAAATCCCCAGTTTCTACAAAGCCAGTTTAGTCATATTAATTCATTAATCTACRTGCATGAGAAAGTAAGTGGTTTAGTGATTAGAGAATGGACACTGAAGGGTGTAGGACATGCCGTTCCTCCTGCACCGTGGCGTGGAGTGGAGCAGCCTCCAGAAAARAGCTGCGCTGGGACAGCGCGGCGCGTCCATTCAGGCTGATCTTGTCCCCCGCCTTCCCTGCTGGCCCTGCTCTTCCCTGTTCTCTGCAGCAACGAACGACTGTATGCCTGACTGAGCATGAACCTAGAAATAAGGGGTCTGTCAGGCAGATGAGCTACAAGTAGCTTGAACTGCATTCTTTTTTTCTAGGAAAACTAGTAGTGTGTTTTATTTTTGTTTGTTTTTCTTGTTTTGTTCATTTGTTTATAAAGTAATGCTTCTCACAGCTACAGTCTGCATGAGGTGGGATCCTCAGATGGGGAGGGGATTGCAAAGAAATAGCATGCTGGACAGCCACTGATGATCTAAAACTTCCCAGCCAGCRTCCTGGTGCGAGCATTTTGGCAAGGTGGACAACCTCCTCAGATGCTGACTCTCAATGGTCTCTGGTACCCGTGATTCCCAGCCGAGCCGTTTTTCTCCTATTGACTTCTACCTACAAGAGGACTACCACTAGATTAAGCTACTTTATGTAAACAAGTAGCAATGATTAGTGTGCCTAAACTGCCTCTTGCATACTTGAGAATAAACACCTCTGGATATTCTTTATTACAAATAGGAATAAAGAAAATAAATTCTGTTCCCAACTATGATGATGACTAGAGACCACATTACAACATTCATGATGAGTTTTGCCATTCACCACAGGTATCTTCAGTGGACGCAGTCATATGAAACAACAGAAAAACCACTATTATATGTCTGTCACTCCTTAAAAAGAGAAAGAGCAGCATTACACCWCTGAATCTGTCAGATCGAACAAGATAGCCCTAAAAAATGGATACAAATATGATAATATTGCATAAAACAGCATGAAAAGGCAAGATTAAAAAGCCTATTTGTATACATTTGTATGGTGAAGATTTAGAGTAAATCAATATTTTATTTTTTTACTTCTAACTATTTTAATAATTGATTTATGACTAGCTGGTCTAAAAAGAGCATAATGTTTAAATATTTAAGTCTRTGCATTCAAATGTTAATATAAGCACTCTCCATATGTTTCTAATATGATAATGATAAAAAGGCCCTTTTAATGACTGAGATTTTACCTATAAATTATGCCAATGAAGACTGAAGCATTAAATTTCARTCCCATTGGGTTTTGCTGTATAAAATTCCTATTCATAGAGTGATTCTAATGAATTCCTGACCCTCCCAAAAGGAATTCCCCCTTGTCCAAAACTGCCAAGGTAAAGAAAGTATCTTTTAAAAGTACAGTAATAACCCTATGAAGCTGCAGTATCTCTAAAGAACAAAGATATTTTCAGATCTGTGTACTAAAATATATACAATCAATTGGCTTTCAGAGCGTGGTTGACCTACAGAACAATTCTGCAAGCTAAGTGCCTATAAGAACATTAAAGCTGGTTGCATGCCTACTTATCTTGTTCAAGGGATGTTACTCTCAAAATCTAGAATCAACAAAAAATTTCAGAAATGCTTATGCTACAAATTCTACATTCTCTTTAAGAGTCACCAATATCATCCCTTGGGTAGGATAAGTATAGATACAGTCCTCCCTGGACTCAGGATCACAACTGTAAACAAACAATTAACCTTCCTTTTAGCAGCATGGTTTTCATACATAAATAGTCAATTTTTGCAAGAGGAAGCTAAAGCCAATTGATGAAGAGGTACTCTCCATACGATATGACTATAATGACTCGCATTACTTACCTCTCTTAATTTGTGACTATTGTCTTGGTTTTCTTTGTCTTTTAATCTTTGAGGCTTGCTTGAATGCATGGAGGTTTATGTCCTACCTGAACAGAGAGGAGTTTTCTGGGGTGGAAGAGTGCACACGCAAACAACCCTTGCGAATTATTTTAAAAGTGCGTGATAGACACTCCGACTCCGAGCAGCGTCTCTGGTCTGGGACTGTGGTTCCTCACATTACCAACGCCCTGTTATTTTGGGTGCGGAGGCTCACTGCCTGCAGCCAAGGTTTGCTCTCTCRGAGTAAGTGCATCCACCATGCACATGGGAAGCTGAAGAGCCCTGTTTATCTAGAGTTTTTATGTTAGTTGTGGGTGCCAACCTGGGGGGATACAGAGGGATTTTGACTTCCCTGAGTGTGAAAGAGGTCGGGCGAGCAGCTGGGAAGCCACCTGTGCTGCCCACTGGTGTCGGTAGGGAAAGGAGGGGGTACAGCCCCTCTGCTCAAAAGCTGTGATTTCCTGGTATCTCCCTCTCCCACTGCATTGCATACGCTCAGGTATGACCCCATGCCTGGTTCATGTGGCTTACAATTTTAAGATGTTTGCTCTTTAAACTGGAGCTTTTAGCATTAATGGTGAGGAGAGGAGGAGAAAGCCTTTTGGTTAGTTCCTGTAAAAGACACAAATATTTTGACCTTGGGTACATGGTGAATAAGTATATTTTAATGGTTTATTTTAATACAAGAAATCTGATGTGAATAGGACAAATAATTAACTTTGTAGAACATTAGGTAATGAATGTTTTAGTGTGCATTAAATGTGCTTCTAAGTTATTTCAAACATGCCTGCAAAGCTAGTTTAAAATTATATGTTGGGTGTTTATTGTGCTTTAAAGAATGATTTAAATAGAAAGAAGCACGTTACCAATGATATGTTGTGCAACAAATTATGCTATGTACAAATGCACATGCTAACTAGATAGTAGAGAGGCATTAGCAAAGTGTCTGAGGTTTTAGTCAAAGATCATTCCCTATAGAAATGTTTATTATCTGTTATTTATCTTGCCTCTACTGTCTCTACAGGGTTATGAGTATGGCAACAAACTGTAATATATGTAATAGTTTTAAATATGTGGGTTGTTTTTCCTGTTCTGCAARCCAACAGAATTTCTTGTAATAATTTATGCATAACTGCTTATAAGCATAAACCTAATTAAATAACAGGTATTTAACAGGCCTTTCTTTATCTTTATTTCACAGTCAACAATTTGCTTCTAAACCATTAGTTTTTTATATCACCGCAAAACTAGGCTATGTATTATGGTGTCCTGTGGCTTATACTTCAGCCAGATCTTAATAAAAAGCTGCTTTTTTTTTTTTTTTTTGACTTTTTTCTTTTGCATGGCTCCAGTGAACTCATCAAATATTTCATTATAACAAGTTCTTACTGTTCTGCTTCCTCTTGACACTGCTGTCAGATTCATAGTTAAAGCTGGAGGAAATCCTTAATGACTGGACATCATTTTCCTTACCAATCCGGAAATATGAATGCCCTTGTAACCTGTGCTTTCCATGAGCACTCAAGAGCAACAGGCAAACAGAATTTGATGGGAGTAGTATGTAGTTCCATGTATGTTATATTTATAGGTCTTGTAAAGTCTCTTTTCTCACAACCGTTTTGATATCATTATTCCTGGGAGAGGAATTGATCAATGCAAAGTTGCTGCATGATACTTCACTGAGAAGGGTAAGGGGCTGCCAAGTATCATTCCTTAGGTGACATACCCGCTCTGGGTTTTGTCCTTATTTTAGGTTACGCGCTTCATTATTATTTATTACTTTATTAATTATTTGGATTGTGACCACATATTGAACTGACAAGCATGAATACTAAAGTTTACAGAAAAATGAATAAATATTTTTGTATATGAACATCAAGAGGCCCAGGCCCAACACTGATCCATGGCACATTAGTGAAATTATCTTTGTATGTGATGTTCTCTTTGGGTTGACTTTCAGCATTATACATAAATGAAGAACCAAAGGAAAAATGAAGCCTTTTGCTGTGGAGTAGGAAGAGACATTCAGAGTTGGTGGATTTGACTTTCTCACCCTCCGTACTAATTGTCACTCGCTTCGCTCAGTTCCTGAGCTGTAGGAGGCTGTTTCATCCTACCAGCTACACAGAAATAGAGGACTCTGCAGCAAGACTTGTACCTGCTCTAGCTAAACCAAATACTAGGCAAAAATAGTTGGTGGATGCTGCAGGCAAGTCTTAATGAAGAGTACCACCAGCTGAAGGAAGGGGCTGAATAAGCTGCAGTCTTAACTTACTACTTGTTTCACAGGGATTTCTGAGAACAGCTTTGACTTTCTCCCCCAAAACTGATCAAGCCCAAAAAACAGTGGGGGAAGCAACACGGCTGCTAATAAAATCAAGTACCAATATGCTTAAACAGCCCAGGTCTTTCCTTGATGACAGAATCTTATTTTTCTGGGCACGGGGGAGGGGAGGCATGGGGAAGAGAGTGAGAGAAATTAAGCAAAAGTACAGGGCAATTTTTAGTTATGTGTATTAATTGAAATGAATCGCAAACTCCTTATTGAAAGCTTGGCAGTACCCAGAATAACTTTGTTTTCTCTYACAAATGAACAGTCAGAAGAAGGTGTTTTGCTGAGCAGATAATGTTACACTGCTGTAGAAGCTCATTTCAGCTTGCTTGGCTCCGAGTGATTACTGAACAACAAAATCCTTGCAAGTCATTGAAACAATCAGTGAAGAGATGTTGTCTCTTCCAAAAGGCTTTTTTTAAGGAATGAATTTTCATGTTTTTAATACTCTTGTTACATTAAGATTTATATGTGACTGAATTATGGCTGCTGCAGGAAACAGCTTTAGAATTTCTTGGCATTTATGTATTTAAATTCTTAACTGTAATATTACATTAATGTAGTTGCACTGAATATTAAATTGATTTAAAGGTATTAATACTACATATAATATATAATCCTTAGAGTGTAAACATAATAAAACAGTAACAAGATGCAAATTGGAAAATATTTTTCACATTCTTGGTATTTGTATTATCTTTTTTGTATTAATTTTAATGGTTTATCATAGTCGTTACAGCAAAGTGACTTAAATGAAATCCTTTGATTTACAAAGGTGTAAATGAGCCCTGAATCATTTCCAGGATCTTGCGGTGTTACAGCGTCTCTTCTTTGTCTTATGCTTTTTTGGGTGGGACAGGGGAACCCTAATAAAACCATCCACAAAATAGTATGTCTTGCAATATATTTGACTTTGAAATCACGGACACTTTAGAAAAGACTGCTGTGGTCAGTCTGGTGAGTAAGCATCTGAAATAAAAAAGCCTCAGACTCTAACCTTGGTATATATGGTGAGAAATACATTCAATTTTAATGCATTTAGATATTTATAAAAAAAAGATTGCATTTGAATCAACTGTATGGACCTAAAGTCCGTTTGAAGCCAGTCCCCACTGGGTGTGTGAGGAATAGTAAATGTGTAATTGTTGTGCTCAGATCCCTAAAAAGGCGGAAGCCTTGGATGTGGCCTTTGCCAGCACCAGTAAAAAACAAACAGAGAATGAGACAGTTGCCATCTCAAATCTCTCAGGCAGAAAAAAATAAATTAGTCCCTCAGTCAAAAACATTATATGCCAAATATCCTAAGGGACTCTACAGGCTTGCAGCTCAAAAATAGGACTGAGGAGATCTGGCTTCTCTTCCCTGTTGTGGTTAGGATGTGGGTGTGATCTTAAATAAGGCACGTCACCTTTCAGAGGCTCAATTTCCTCACTCATTTTTTTGCCTTTTCTATTTAAAGGGTGGAACCTTCAGGGAAGAAGCTTTCTTCTCTGTGTCTGTGTACTGCCTTGCCCTGATGCGGAATGAGCCTTTAGGTGCTACTGTGATACATATCATGCTCTAATCCAGCATCTGCACTGTTATAAAGTCTCTTGAAAGAAAATAATGCATTTACAGCAATTATGGATAATGTTTCACTTACCTGACCCAGCAATTCACATACTAGCAATGTAGTATGTGCTCCTGCCAGGAGTGCAGTAAGTAAATGTTGTCAAAAATAGATTATAATTTTTGCTGAAATTTTCAGTGCTAATGCACCTTTTTTGCAAAACAATCACTAGATTCTTTCTAAATATGCTTTCCTTATGCAGAGAGTGCTAATGGAAACATATTCTATATGGAAAACTGTTTACTGTTTGATTTTTAAAAACAGCTTCTGTAACACATTTTTTAAATGAAAATATATTGTAAACACAAAACTGTTTACGATATACTATAAAATATTTTTATGCTGCAGCACTCTTTAATGAAAATGTACTGTATATACTGCACTGTTTTTTCTATTAAAATACATTAAACAAGGCCTGCTTTAAACCAACACCTAGTTCATAATTTAGATGAACAATTTTAGCTAAGCATTCTAAAAAGGATCAATTTCGTATGGAAATTTTTTTAATGCATTACTTCTTGACTCTATAGTGATTTCTACTTATTTGCAACAAAAAATGGGGAGATAATAAAAGAAATACCAGTTATTTTTAAGGAAGTCGTATTAAAACATACTTGCTTTCAGGTAGATAAAAACATTCTCATACTAACGTATATCACACCACCTCTGCAATCTTCCCTTCCTACCCTTGGGTTAGGAGACTTTATTACTACTGCCCTTTCTTCCAGGCAGGCTTATTTATACAAATTCATATAGTAAAGGTCAACAACAGTGGAAATTATTCCCTAAGGTAATAGTTTGAGTTCTTTAGTGACACCTCAAAGGTTTTGGCTGGAAAGAGACATGTTCTCCTAGGAGAAAGTGAGTTAATCTGTGGCCTCGCTTTCTCAGAGGAGTTCTCTCAGAGTCAGTGTTATAGCTTGCATGCCGAGCCGCTCTGGTACTGACCATGGGAACCAAATGGGCCGAGGCTCCAAGTCGCTTCCCCRTGGCCTCTGCCCTCCACAGACACCCCCGTCCTCCTCTTCATCTCAGGGCCTGAGCGCCCTTCAGGTGTCACCAAGAGCTCCTGTTCCCGGTTCTTCTTTACCGATCCTTGGCTGAAAGAGGGAACCATGTATTTGTTCAACAGAGCATTTTATGCTGGAGAGGGGAAATCTAAAGAGGAGCATTTCGCATGGAGAACTAAAAGGTCGGAGGTTTGATATTTGTGGGTTCCTAGAGGTCCTCAGATGCCCTCTTCTCCAAAGAAACACATTCTGTCACCTGGGCAAATGACCTCTGTAGCTTACAGTCCCAGGAATGGAAAAGCTGACAGGGCAATTGCCAGAATCATCAGTGCCTGTTGTTTTTACACGAGTAGTAGCTTGTAAGAGCAAATTGTCTGTTTTTCCCCCCTTAAAACTCAGATGCCCAGGGTTTAAATCTAAGTGAAACTAAATGGATGCCCTAGTTGCCCAGTTTGCCCTGTGCAAGCAAATAAAACTGTGAGCATCTCCCAGGGCTGTATGAGGTGACAGGCTGAAACACTTATTTATCATTGAATTCCATGAGATGGTACACTGACAGTCACAATATTGTTTAAAAGGAAAAAGACACATTCTATGCTCTTTATTTGTAAATTTGGAAAGGGAGTAGTTACAGTCTGGGAAGGGTCAATTTTGTTCTTAAAGATTAAATACTATTATCAAGCTCTAAGAATAACTATTCTTTAACATGCTTGGGTTTTGATAAAGTACAGTTCCAGCCCAGCATATACTTTGAGACTCTTTGGCTATAAAAGTTTTTGGATCTGCAAAGTAGAACAGTAGAAAATCGCAGGGATAACACGGGCTAGAAGCTTCGGTTATCTTCTGGAGAAGCTGGAGCTCGGCGCTCCCATTACTCCCTTAGCCTATTATAGAGGTTTTCAGGCTTTTGCACTGCATCAGCTGAAGAGATATGATATTTTAAAATCTTCAAGTCACTTTAAATGGTCTCTTACTATTTGTAAAGAAACTACTTCCTAGTGTAGGGCAGTTGATGCAAATATTGTAACCATCAGTACTGTGGCTGATTTTAATCCAAGGGACTGGAGGCAATCATGAGAGATTCATTTGAAGCTCTTAGAGAGACAGTTATATTTAAAACGTTAGCACTTTCTTATAAGTAGCTTGTTTCAAGCGTTACAACTGTCTTGAAGCAAATTATCCATTGTCCTGGTTCAGGCTTTACATGACAGGATGTCCATCTTATTCTGCTTAGTATTAGATTTTATACCTCTAAACTTCAGAGAACTTCCCCCCCCCCCCAAAAAAAAAGACAAAAACAAAAACAAAACCCACACTTGTATTGTTTGCATGATGTTGACAGCATGCACCTTTCACCCTTAGCAATAACAGTATTGTAATGCCTTAACAAGAAAAATGTTGAGAAAAGGTTCTGGATATATTGGTAGGTAGTTCACAAGATGGTTCTCCATGGGAGGGAGGGGGAGGGGAAGACAAATTTTTGAATGTGACTTTTGTTTAAGTGCAAATTTAGAATATATAAACATTTAAGAATGGTCAGCTGTTCATGCACTGTAAGCTGACATTTGCAAAGGGAAAACATTTGAACAGAGACTGAACAAGTTCTCGAGGGTTCTCAAGGGCAAATCTAAAATACCGCATCTTATTTATTGTCCACAGCAGAGCTCCAGTAACTAAGTATCTAAGAAAAACTAGTTCGTTCTTATTGTAAAACAGATTTCTAAATGTGTCCATTCTTCCCTGGTCATTTTATCCTCACTGAATTTGGTTCACGAACTGAATTATGGCCTTCTCTTTTCGGTTATTATATACAGTCTTAGGGAAACAATAAGGGGGCCAAGTTTTGGAGCTGGAAACGCCATTAAAAATTTAACTACAGTTTGAAACCCTTGAATTTTAGTACAAAAATATCATGTAGATATGGGACCAAGGGAATGAGGTTTTTGCAAAGGAGTAGTATCTATGGTTCTCTGGATTTTTAAGGAAGATAAAATGGTTTATAGCAGCTCTTTATTCACATTGTCTGGAACAGTTGGGCAAAAAAAGAGGAAATGGCTTTCTCCCAGTGCTTATCAGATAACTGATCTGCAAATTATCACTCCCAGGGACAAGGTAGACAATAACAGTATGTTCATAAATCTAGAGTAAAGTCGCAGTACAAAAAAATGATTGAAATGAAGGTTTATTGGGTTGAAAAGTGGCTACTGAAAACTAATTGTTATTAAAAGTCTGCCTGGATTTTCAGAACAGGTTTAACAAATGCATTCTATGTTATGTGATTACCAAACCTGAACAAAAATGAAATATATGGATGTTATAATAAGTAATGCTCTTCAGATGCATGCAATAGCCTGCGTAAAATACAGAGGAAACAGGAGAAAGATCTAGTAACAAATACAGCCTGTGAGAGTATGAAATCTCTATTTTCTTCAGTATTATCCAGAAACTACTCAATATGTTACACACTGGCATACTCTTTGATAGGAAATAACCAATATCTTGAACTTGCAACTGTGTGGTTGAATGAATTTAAACAAAACATGTTACAGGATAGAAAATCTAGTTATTTGATTGCATTTTCTGTAGTATGGTACAGATATAGAGCATAGCCTAATAAAATACTTAAATCTTTATAAGCTGAAACATACTTCAGTAACATCTGATTAGAAGTTAATATCTTGGGTGATCTATCATTATCAGTATTAAATGTATTATCCCAACCAAAATCATAAATTTCATTTTACTTGTGTTTAATAGCAAACATGAATCAGAAGGTGTTTCCTGAATTTTATTAAAAATCTGTTATAGCTCATTTATAACTGAGGACGATGAAGTACTTGCAGAATACAAAATGGTATAATCAGTGAAAAGATAAAGAGCTCCAAGCTACCTGTTCTGTATTGTTAGCATAAATGGAAAATAAGATTGGATCAAGACAGAGTTTTGCAAAACTGCCTTGGTATTATTCTCAAGARAATTTTATTGCTATCTGATTTGACATGCAGTTTATTCTGAACGAAGGTCTAATCTTGAAGTCTTTACCSAGACATTTCCATGGTATGAGTCCTTCTGCTACAGTGAATGCATGGGCTGCACGTGGCCTTAGGCTACTAGTTTGTGGGCGGTAACAGTCTGCTGGAATTGTGGTGTCTCAATAAAATGAAGTCTCAAGGACTTCAGAATGAGCCCACAGCACTGCAGGAGTAACCGGCAGAATCCCCAGTCACGTTTTCTTAGAGCTGTATATGGTAGGAAGGGTGTGGTGTACAAAAATCAGGTGAGAAAAACAGTGTTGCTGGGTTACTTCAGTAAAAATTCTGTTGCTTTTTAATTCTGGTGCATGCAGGAAAATTACAACAATGCTTTTTGGGGCAGTTGAGAGTATATTTTATAAAATGTGTTTTCTGTTGAAATTTCTTCTAGAGTAAAACCAAATATTTTGAGCAGGTTTACAAYGGTATTGCAGTTTCTTTTTTCATGGGTGTTGCAATAGACTGGTCTTTGGGAGTGACGGTTATACTTTTCAATTTACTTTGTCAGACTTCCCTGTAAAATGTGTGTGTATGAATACATGTGTGAATATATATTCTAATTCCGAAGCATTGAGGATGGAAAACAGTGAGGATATGCAAAGATTTATCAGGTGCCTTTGTGTGTCCAATAAGATAGCTGAACTTTTTGGTTTGTTTATAAAGTAATAGAGAGCTTTATTTTCCACAGACACCTCAGTGTTGACTTTAGCAGAGATGAGGAGACCAGGTGTTTGTCACCTGCAGCAGTATCTTTAGTCAGTTTGGAACAGGGAACATTTAGTGCCGGCCAAGATGCTGCTGTTAGATCTCTAGGTGAAGAACTTGAAACTATGGCTGTAATTCTTTTATTACTGGAACTGTTTGTCTATAAAAAAAGCCCTTCTTGTGACTTTCTACTTTTGTTTGAGTATTACTTTTCACTGAAAGTGAGTGCTATTACAAACTTTAAATGTGGAAAAGTGAAGCAATAAAAACTGTGATATATGCTRTTCAAACTATTAAGCCATTTTGTAAAGCCCTAAAGACTGAAAAATGTAAGGAATTAAAAAGGCATTTGTGAGGTCTAGAAAATACTGATACTTGGAAAGAGTACAACTTGATAATTCATTCACTCACTTTCAGTTTTTCTCAATGCATATTTTACCTCTGTTTTCTTCCCTTTTTTCCCCCCTGTATGTGTGTATTTAAGCATAAATATGCAAGAGTATGGTATATCAGATTGTTTATTAGAGAACTGCGTAATGGGAATTGGACAAAAGCATCATTTCCAGAACCCTCCTGCTTACTGCTTTTGGATGATAACTACTTAACCGACATAACTGTCGGACGCCCTCACCACTGAATAGCAGTGGTGAATAGATGGGAGGGTAAAAAAAAGACTCACTTCCATGCACTGGAATAGCGGAATAGAAATGTCTCTCTTTTCATCTGAAGTCTTGTAGTTTACACATTAAACAAATTCAGTCCAGTATTCAACAAATAAGTTGTTTGTTCTTGGAGGAAAGCGCTTGGGGCTAAATGATTCTTTCCTCCCAGCTTTTAGGAACAGCTATAAAGTTATTTTGCTTGTGAAAGTCCTTATTTAGAATTCTTTTAGTGGCTGCTAGAGTTGCATAAATCTGCAAGAACTCRGTAGTGAAAATACCTCAGAAAAGACAGAGGATATGTTAGCATAGTAATGAGTGCCCTCTCTGAGAAACCCTCCAAGAGGGAACTTCTACCTGTTGCCTTCCTTTAATGAGCTTGAATGGCCATGCTGACAAATGGAGAGTACAGGCATACCTTGGAAATATTGCGGGTTCAGTTCCAGACCATCGCAATAAAGTGAGTCACACGAATTTTTTGGTTTCCCGGTGCMTATAAAAGGTATGTTTACACTATACTGTAGTCTATTAAGTGTGCAACAGCATTATGTCTAAAAAAACCCAATCCAGATACCTTAATTAAAAAATACTTTATTGCTAAAAAATACTAACCATCATCTGAGCCTTCAGTGACACGTAATCTTTTTGCTGATAGAGGGTCTTGCCTCGATGTTGATGGCTGCTGACTGATCAGGGTGGTGGTTGCTGAAGGTTGGGGTGGCTG
The DNA here is from genome assembly GCF_003343035.1 of Apteryx rowi. Taxonomy (NCBI): domain Eukaryota; kingdom Metazoa; phylum Chordata; class Aves; order Apterygiformes; family Apterygidae; genus Apteryx; species Apteryx rowi. Next base: position 772,551 of record NW_020447497.1, on the reverse strand, counting down.
TGGCAATTTCTTAAAATAAGACAGCAATGAAGTTTGCTGCGTTGATTGACTCTTCYTTTCACGAAGGATTTCTCTGTAGCATGCAATGCTGTTTGATAGCATTTTACCCACAACAGATCTTCTTTCAAAATTGGAGTCAATCCTCTCCAACCCTGCAACTGCTTTATCAACTAAGTTCATGTAATATTCTAAATCCTTTGTTGTCRTTTCAACCATGTTCACAGCATCTTCACCAGGAGTCTATTCCATCTTAAGAAACCACTTTCTTTGCTCATCCATAAGAAGTAACTCCTCATCCGTGAAAGTTTTATCATGAGATGGCAGCAATTCAGTCTCATCTTCAGGCTCCACTTCTAAGTCTAGTTCTCTTGCTGTCAGCCTGTCCTTTGAAGCTTTGAAGCCAGGCATTGACTTCTCCTCTCTAGCTATGAAAGTCCTAGATGGCMTCTTCTTCCAATTTAAGGCTGTTTTGTCTACATTGAAAATCTGTTGTTTAGTGTAGCCACCTTCATCACTTCTCTTAGCTAGATCTTCTGGGTAACTTGCTGCAGCTTCTACATCAGCACTTGCTGCTTCACCTTGCACTTTTATGTTATGGAGACGGCTTCTTTCCTGAAACCTCATGAACCAACCTCTGCTAGCTTCAAACTTTTCTTCTGCAGCTTCCTCACCTCTCTCAGCCTTCACAGAACTGAAGAGAGTTTGGGCCTTGCTCTGGMTGAGGCTTTGGCTTAAGGGACTGTAGTGGCTGGTTTGATCTTCTATTCAGACCACTAAAACTTTCTCCATATCAGCAATGAGGCTGTTTTGCTTTCTTATCATTGGTGTGTTCACTGCAGTAGCACTTTGAATTTCCTTCAAGACCTTTTCCTTTGCATTCACAACTTGGCTCACTGTTTGGCGCAAGAGGCCTCGCTTGCGGCCYGTCTCAGCTTTCGCCATGCCTTCCTCACTAAGCTTCATCATTTCTAGCTTYTGATTTCAAGTGAGAGATGTGTGACTCTTCCTTTCACTTGAACACTTAGAGGCCATTGTAGGGTTATTAATTGCCCTAATTTCAATATTGCTGTGTCTCAGGGAATAGGCAGGCCCAAGGAGAGGGAGAGAGACGGGGGAACGGCTGGTCGGTGGAGCAGTCAGAACATGCACAACATTGATCGATTCAGTTCGCTRTCTTATATGGGTGCAGTTTGTAGCGCCCAAAACAATTACAATAGTAACATCAAAGATCATTGATCACAAATCACCATAACAGATATAATAATAATGAAAAAGTTTGAAATACTGTGAGAATTACCAAAATGTGACATAGAGACACGTAGTGAGCATATGCTGTTGGAAAAATGGTGCTGATAGACTTGCTTGACGCAGGGTTGCCACAAACCTTCAGTTTGAAAACAAACAAACAAACAAAAGCAATATCTGTGAAGCACAATAAAACGAGGTATGCCTGTGGTAGAGCACTATCCGCATTTGAGGGAAACCTTTCATTTTTTTTTCATACCATCCCAGAGATGGAACCTTTTATTTTCKTCCTTGTAGAGACCTTAGATTATTTGTAGAGCTGACCTAAGGTTGGTTCCAAATTTAGCATCCAAGTTGGTGGCTTGGATTTTTCTAGGTGATTGTAGTTATAGCCCAGTGTCATAACACAGCAAAAATATTGCCTGTCAGTGAGAACTTGATGTGTAAATTCCTTCTGTACCCTTGATCTCCACTGTAAATTTTTTCAATACTATTAAAAAAATATAATGAGAAAAAGATTAAGGATTTTTTTAAAGAGATGTTAATGAGTAAATAAACCTAACTAACCTCCCAAACACTTCAGAAGTATATCTGTGTTCACCATTAATTTCTGTTCCTGACAATTTACTTGCAGATGATTACTGACTTCTTACACAGTTGTGCTCTATTTGTTTGTGTCCCAGATCCTAATATAGACAGTTCTTCCATTCACATGATTACAACTTTTGATTCTTCCAACAGGCTTTAAATAGAATTAAATGCAAGTTTATTCCTGTATTATGAGTAAAAGGTTATACTTTTTCTATTTTTTTTAGTTTATGTTAGATCAATTCAATCTAGGTAAATCCAGAACCATTTGTCATTACAGAAGCAATCCTACTTGTTAGAAATATGTTTAAAAGATTCAGAGAATGAATTAAACCATCTATCCAGTAAGGCTATAGAATCYTTCTTTTTCCAATATCCCATAGAGATCTATGTACTGTTGCAGTATATCAAAAACAACTGCAGCTGGCACTCTTAGTTTAGTGTTGTTTTGCACCTCTGCTGGTCATCTTAGCAGAGAAACTGAAAATGGGCTCACCCCAAATGCTGACCCCTAGGAGCCTAGGTCCATGCGCACTGGGGAAGAACTGGGAGAAGGGCAAAATACTTCTTGTGGCTAAGAGAATTACTGTGAAAGCAAGTAYGGTATTTGTGTTTTGGCATGTGACTATTATGAGCAGTAGTAGTTAATTGCTGTAATGATAACAATGCAAGGCAGTTTGTTCCTAAATGTATTTCAAAAATATATTTTCCAAGTATTTTCAGGGAGCATTTTACTTTGTCCATTTTGGCTTCAAATGAGAATTGAATAGTTTTGTCTCAACTCCACTCTGGCTGCGCACTTAACACATCCCTTGTCTCTGTTTTTTCAAATATTCTGTTGTGTTTTGTGAAATAAAAGTCCCCATAACATAGCCTAGTCAAACTGAGTGAGACAACTGTAAAGAGGGAGATCATCACCTGGCACACAGACTTTGATCCAGAATATATCTATATCTATATCTATATCTATATCTATATCTATATCTATATCTATCTCAAAGATGAGGATAGACATAATTCCAATAAGTGTTTGCTGTGATATAAATCAGGAACAGCTGCTTTGATGCTAGTGGAGTCATGCTAGTTTAAAAAGTGTGTGGGAGGAAAATCAGGCTACAGATGCATGACAGTGAGTGAGAGACACAGATGCTGACAAAAATCTCACCTATTTCCTTAAAGGTTTTCTTTCCAAGTTGCAAAGTATGTTACTTTTAAAAAAGATCAAAAGGTAAATAAGATTCACAAAGACCATAACCAAAAATGTCTTCCTTTCCCTTTTCTATTTTGGAGAATCCAGCAGCAGGCTGCCTTTCCCTGGCAATGTCAGCAGCAATAGTTTTGTTATTAGAAAGATTGCTACTGTATGAAAAGTGCAGTAAAGAAATTTGTCAGCCCTAGGTGTGATTACTGAGAAATACTGGAGCTAACATATGCATGATCTAATCTACAGTCCACAGAAGTCAGTAATCCTTTCCTTTGAYTGAAGAGATTTAAAACATTTTCCTTTGCTATTAGTTACTAGAGCATATATTTATGTATATATATGCACACACACACGTACATGCGCAAACACACATATGCATATATCAAGATCTTTATTTAATGAAGTTTCATTAATCTGCTAAGTTTTTTTATTATTACAACATTATTTTTGCCACTAATAGAATTTTTCTCTCAAAAAGGAAATTGGTCTAGAACTTAAAATGTTTGCCCCAATGGTTTTTTTTTTTAAGATACTCAAGATTAAAAAAAAAAAAAAGAGCATTTTTTTCTGCTGTCATTTGGACTCCAACACTTATATCTTGAATCTTACTATACTTGACTATCTGGACAGCCTATGAATGAAAAGCATTTGCCAGGGCTGTTAACTAGAGTTAATTCAGTCTAGGATTAGGTTCTCACACGGTGTTAATTGGTGGATATCCAAGATCAATTGCACTATGTAATTTTACTGAAATTGAAGATCTGGATCTTAGAGATTGTTTTTAAATATGTATTAATCAAAAAAAAAGTGTGAATATTGTGCCTAGACAATAATACAGAAGATCCTCTGGGAATAATTGTGGTGTAGCAAGTTACTAGTGCTGGGGGAGGATAAAGGCCCTGTGTTTAAATCCGTATAGACATGATATAGACATGAACTGAGACAAYTGTCCCATCAATCACAGCAATAGGATTTGGGTGTACGGGGTGGGGTAAAAGTGGACATCATTTGGAGCCAACTGTGCCAATACCTGTTGTGATGGAAATGGTGGTATGAAGGCTACACGTTCACCCAGCTGCTGAGAAGTTTACTAAATAAATATTGCTTTAGCTTATTAGGAGACCTGTAAGGAAAAACCATCAGGAATGAAAAAGAATAGATCAAGACAAGCCAGTTTTTCCATAGACATTCAGAGGTTCATAAAAGGCATTGACAAGGTAGGGAAATACGTCTGCAATCCAAATTCAAAAATATTTCAGCAATTAAAAAAAAAAAGACTCAAGGAACTGTTTGAGGGAAAACATAAGTTACAGGGCCCTGCTGTTGTCTGAAATACCTTCGCCTGCTCTCTCAGGATGGTGGTAATCGGGAAAGACTGTTAGGTTARTTGCACAGTACCTAAAGAGGAGTTTTGTTGTTAGCGTTACTGAGTTTTATTCCCATTGATGAAATCAATAATACTTTGCGCGAACGCCAGCTGGAGTCCCTCCGTAACACAGAAATGACTACAAGGTCCCCGGAGGAGTGGAGGAGGAGGAGGAGGAGGAGGATGTGAGGCAGGCGCCCGGGGTGGCAGGGAGCTGCATCGCCGCTGCCGCTGCAGGGAGGTATTGGAAAGGGAACGGAGGCACCGCCAGCTTTCTTGCCCATCCCCGAGTTTTATTCCTGCCTTTAAGGGAAGGAGCGGGAGGAAGGGTGTTATTTACTACATCTGGGCCCTAAAAGCTTGAGAAGCGCGTTTCACACAGTGTTATGACTGAAGAAGACTTCACGCCGTTCTGATATATGAGGCCAAGCTATTTAAGTACCACTGTTATGTAAATATTTACATTTGTTAAGAAATATATTTTCTCATAATAATCATATCTGTTTGATGCATACCATCCTCGCTTAATAGCAAACATTAAAACAAGATACTTACAAAGAGAAACCCTTGTCACTTGGCAAAGAAAACTGCAATAATCCTCCACTACTTGCTCCCCCCTCTATTTTAATTGTTAATATCTTTTCAGCATGCGGGAGAAGTAATCTCCTACCACGCTAAAGCAGTCAGCCTAATTGAAAAGAAATACAAGTCAGCTAGTGCTCAGCTGAAAAATTCAGCTAAAATGCAATCTGTCATTATATTTCCAATGCCTGTTTTAAATAGGTATTAAAGTAAATGTGGGAAACATCTTCTCATTTCTCTTGCGGTATCATTTTGCTTTACAGAAATCCCTAATCCTCAAATGAAGATTCTGCCCGATACCCAACAAAACACTCAAGACTCAGCCTCAAGTATCTTGGAAACTGGATCCAAAAATAGAGGAATAATTTCCCTATCATGAATTAATCTCATTTGAAAATGATTTTAAAAATACAGTTTATGCATTGCAAATCCTCGCTCCCAGAATAACCTGTATTTGTGGTTGTTACGCCACAGTCAAGAGATAAATTACTGCTCAGTGAGCTGTTTCAGCATGGCAACGTGAACTGCAGCTAGGACTAAGGAAATTGATGAAGCATAACATACCATGAAAGAAATGAAAACATCTTATAGGGCACATGCGCATTATTGACAGGTTTCTACTTTTTAGATACAATGAATGCTTTCAGCAGGAGATCCTATTTGAAAAGTATCCCTTATTAGAAAGTTATATGCCACATTTAAAGGTATTCACACTTTTAGCCCCCAAATTATTATGCACTATATTGAAATATTTCAATTTAGTTGAAGAAATACTGTATTGTGATGCTGAACACTCGTTTAATGGAGATAATATTTCAGCTTAGTAGGGTAAGTTGAATTGATTTGAAGTTGAGACATCTTCAGATCTGTAATTACAAATGCATACTTCTGAGTAGGTAAAAGCATATCAAAAATACATCAGATGGAGCCATATAGAAAATTCRTCAAGTTCTTAACAAGTCAAACCCAAACAAAATCTTACTAATGCTCTTATCATTAAAGTTCACTTGGCTCTGGTCTCAGAAAGACAACCTTCTTCAAATTTCTCCACTAAATGAAATCCCCATGACTGTGGGAATCTCAGGATCTGCACTGAATCGCATATGCTTAGCAAATATTAGGATATGGCTAGTTATAAAAAGATATCCATATGTGAAAACCGCCAAATTAAAAAAGAGCTTTTAACCTTCCACCCTAAAACACAATGGCTAGTTGTTTTTCCTTCAACAACTTTGCTTTCTTATTCCTTCACTGAAGWGGTGAAAGGTTCAGCTAGACTGAAGAAAGACTATGCTCTCAGAAATAATCATATGTTGGTAGAAAATGGAATATATGATGTGGTGTCTCTGCTTTCTGCTATTCTTCCTCATGTAATTTAGTTCCCAAATTGGAAAATTTTTTTAGTGTGACCAAGATACAGCCTCTACTGTTACTATGGATGTAATTGTACAGAAAAGAAAACAAGAAATTGAATTAGGAGGAGTCCATTCCTAATGTATACTTTCTACTCAGTCCTTTTGGATCAATAGCAATTAGTATTTTAGACAGATCCAATTCAGTAGTTTTAAAGGCTCTTTCAGTGAAGTAGTTATAAGTACCTTTTAATTCTTTTTTTTCCCCTCTCTTTTCTCTTGGTGTCTGTATAGTCCCAAATTCATGGAACACAGGTTTAGAGCAAGACCTCTTTACAGACTGCTCCCATAAACTGTGTTTTCAGTCAAGCTTAATCCTGTAACTGCTTGCACATATGCATGTTTAAAAGCAAAGCTTATTGTCTCATTGATGGTGAGATTCTGCACTAGCTTAAATGGCCTTGCTGTATTGCAGTCTAATAGATGGAGATGTTTTGGCAGTAGTATTTCCTCTGACAGCTCTGCAATTTTATTGTCAAAAAAGTCTGAGCAAGTGAGATTCTTGTATGTGAAGACACAAGACCAAACTAGCTCCCTGTGTAACCAATGGTGTTGGTAGCTATTGTAATGTGCCACTTAAACTGATTTTCAGAGAGTTATTACAGAACAGCAGGCTCCAGTGTTTAATATTGCCTAGGCAGCAGCACAGGGCAAGCACCACCTTCTGGGTAAGATTATATATCTCTCCTCTGTTATTTTTGGTGGTAGCAGTGAGCGCTCTGTTCTGACTTCCGAAATCCCACGACTGCRTGCTGGGGGTCACTGGGAGGTAGAGAGTCTATCAGCAGGCGCAGGCATCCTTGCTCACTTTGCTGAGCATTTGATGCTTGTGCGTGCTAGAGAGAGCCCTTTAGATTTCCTGCTGTTAGTAACTTCATTGATATTTTCATCTGAAATCTTAACCCCATCTGTAAATTGAAAGTCAGATCATTCTCAGTTCAAGTTAAAAAAAAAAAAAAAGCTTTCTATATAAATAAACCAAATCTTATAAATGTAAAATATTAAGCTTTATGGGTCTTTCATCAAAAAAGTACTTGTCATTTGAATATTATACTAGGTTTGGTGCCTGATATTCTGTGAACATATACGCACATAATATATATATATGCCAAATATTATTATGATTATTATACTTGTTTTGTTTAAACCAAAAGTGAGAAGCTGATAAGTTTATTTGGGGGTGAGGGGAAGATGAAGGAGGAGGACAAAACAACTCAGAACAGAATCTGGTTGAAAACTGGTGTGAATGTGAACTATATGAAGATAGATAACCTGCATTTTTCTTTACTGCAGGCCAAAATCTAGAAAATATGATTCTTCTGCTGTGTTGCTTCATTTGGAATCTGGAGAAAAGCGACAAAACAATGACGATAATAAAAGTAATGCTAATAATAATCTCTTGTGAGGCCAGAGAAAAATGAGAAATTTAGGTGATATATGTACTGAGACTGCATGTGGAATGCAGATTAGYATGAATTAGGAGAAAGAAAATGTTTGTGCAAAACACTGCCTGCCTGAATACAGATTTCATAATCAGCAGATGAAGACACTGAAAACGGAGAATATTTTTTGTTCTACAAAATATCTTTGTGCTTTGGAAGCTATGCTGTACCATATGCATCATATGCAGCACAGGATCTAGGTGAGAAAATCAAGACAGCAGCAAACTTGCCACACCTAGGATGTCTGCTTTTCAAAAGCTAGCACATTATTGAATGTAAAGATAGTGCAAAGACAAAGAAAGGATATTTTATCAGTATTTCACAGTGAAGAGATACCTATGCTTGTAACTATGGCATACAAAAAAAATTTGTTACCCCACATCCATCTGGGCTACTTGTTGAAACTACCTATTCCTATTCTATTCATATGTAACAAAAGCATAGGAAGGCCTTAARTTATACTACTGCATATATAATACAGGATTAATATGCAGTATTGAAAAGAAAATGAGGCCTCTAAATGTTAATTCTGTGGTACTACACTAGTGGCGGTGTGATTAAAGATAGGTTCTGGTGAGAAGCAAGAACGTAAGCACAACAGGATAGACTAGAATTCTGATTAAATGTTTACAGGATACGTCTATCACAAAYTTTTTTTATTAATTTCAAGAAATGTCAGATTCCATTCTGTGTGTGGTTAAATATTAAAAGACTGCATTTAAAATTCCAGTAGGATTAGAGTGGGTCTAAATTTCCAAATTATTATTATTGTTATAGAATGAAAGCTCTCATCAGTCTCTTGCAAGAGTATATAAATTGTCAGACAGGCTTCATATCATTTGTGAAAATAGACCTAAATCCATTGACTGCAATACGGTTTTCTCAGTTTTCAAAAATAGCATATGCATTTCAATCKCAAACATAAAAGAAAAGAAAAGTTAAGATTTGAGATTGCTCTGCTTTTCTATTTTAGGATCTTCCTCATAATGTTGCTATCTAGATATTTTTTCTAATGACTACAGAACTGTCTTCATTATCGCATTTAGGCTGAGAGAGTGACTGATGTTCTCAGCTCTGTCCTTCTCTCCCAAATACATTCTACAGATTCCTCCAGTTAAACTTGCTTTCTTAGTTTWTTTTGCATTTAACTATTGAAAATCCCACTCAGATCTGTGCTGATGGATGAACATAGTAATAAATACAAGCTGGTCATTTTCTTTTAAATTCTGCTTAATGCACATTGGCAAAAAAAAAAAAGAAAAAAAAGAAAAACATAATCATCCTTTTAAAAAATAATTTTAAAAAATAATTGATAAAATATTTTCTAGTTTCTAGTAAATGCAAAATATCCTTGGCTAAATTTATCTGCCACAGAACTTATGCCTAATGTCCTCATCACCAACCACAGGACAAGTCCCAGCTGGAACCATTTATTGGCTTAGTCAAGTTCTCCGCTACTTTGTTCTAAATATGTCAACTTTGATTCATCCTTTGGCTCAGTTGCTGTCAAACACTGTTAAATGGAACTGGAATCAGTGTTGCACCTAGATTTCCACTAAGCCCAAACCATAATCACTTCTGTAGAAGTGTTCATATTGTATGGCACCAAAAACTCGCTTTGATAAAGAGGGCAGTGCTTCTGTGAGGGTATCTTATACAAAAAAAGTCTGGACTGATCTTTGGTAGCAGCTAGAGGTAAGAAGTTCATAACATCAGTACTGAAAGCTTTGTCAACAATCTCCATTCTTCAGGAGTGCCAAACTTCTTATTTATTTGCATGATTTATAGTGTCAGGCCACGAGCAAGAGTGCATTATGAGACTTGAGTTAGKGCTATCAACATCGGCTAAAGCATTGGCAACACTTAGCTGAACATTTAATTAGTTTGGTGTTATAAGTTAAACGAAATGGGAAAACTGAATCATTTTGAGGTGAACAGTGAAATACAGAAAATTCTAGAGTGGGTAAMAGAATAATTTATTTCATCTACAGGCTGCAAAGGCAGTTAAAGAAATAAGCTCAGAATGGCGTGTTATCTACTTCGGCATGTGTTGTGCAGCGATTTCATGAGACACTTGCATAGATTCCAGAGAGTTTTCCAAAGGAAAACTATGTTGGAAAGAAGTACACAGCTGTGCACTATGTGAGATATGAAGAAGAAATCATGAACAGTACCAGCAGTTGCTGGGGTGGTACTTTGTGTTCTGGTGAAAAATAAAAAATTAAGGCATGTGAAGTACATGGATAGTCACATGACTGCTGAGCATGCAGGGAGCTATTATGAGCACCATCATCTGAGCTATTTAGCAGAGGTCTTCAAAATGTGAAAACAGGCCACATGGCCTCCAGAGCATSTATATATTTATGAATTTCAGCTGCTGAGAATTTGACTTCATAGCCTCTTTTTTTTTCTTGTGAAACAGAGGGTGGAGAAGGTGATCTCAATAAATATTGTCAGTACTTTATGAAGGTACATTCTTTATTTATCTTAAATATCATCATATGTATCACAAAGCACTCAGTAAACCCCCTGCATAAACGTATTCCTCCTTCTCTGTAATCTGCAGTTCTCTGTATGGTAACTTCCCCTTCATTTCACCAAGGACCACAGCTTCTCCTACAATTAATTCCTGACTATTGCCCTTTATGCATGGGATGAGGGCACATTTCTCCTGTGAAACTCTGATACTCTCAGCCCTTTTTAAAATGTTGACATTCTTGGAGAAGGGATGTGAGTTTACTAAGCACTTAATGAGAAATGTTAAAAATACAGTAATTTGAGCATTTTGTTTCATAATTTCTTAGAACAAAATACTCTGGACCTGGGTAATCTTTCAAATGCTTGTGTGAGCTCTGAGCTAGGAGGGATTTGAAAAGAAGAAATATCAGATTCTATGGTGTCACCAGGTCATGTTCTCTTCAAAACGTTGTTGTCTGGCTTTTTTAGTGCTTACTGTTTTGCGTGCGTTTATATATATCTGCACAGGGATATAAATACCAGTGAATAAGAATTCTTCATTTAGTTACTCCAGCAATAACGTTTTGAACCTTTTGTGCTCTGGTGTAAATTACTTGCCTAGGGCAAAGCATAGGAAGAGCTATGCCTTGKTTTTTTTTTGTTTTGTTTTTTTTAAACCTGCCACAATATTTACTTTTGTGTTTGTAGTATTGAATGCATCTGTTTCCAACAAAGCTAAGACATATTTCTCCTTAAATCATTGACACAGTAGAAGCCAAAAAGTTCTAATACATTATATTTCATAGTGCTTTAAGAGAGAAATACCATTAAAGCCATATCACATCAGCAGTTAAAATCTACTAAAAATCAGTGCGAATGCAATTCTTTTTCTTTTTAAATTTACTTGTACTATTTCTAGATATTAATAATTTTTAACTCCCTTCAATTTCTGTGTACTGTATTATTCTATAGCAATCTGAATAGAATCCTGACAATTGCTTAGTTACACATTAGACCAGAAGCATTAATGTTATTATATTTCAGTAATGAAGAAAGCACTGTGCACAACTAATGGATTTTATTAAGGCTAATATATGTAACAGCAGGAGCAGTTGGTAAACCAAGGGAAGATTTTTAGCAAGCATTCTGTGGAACTAAAAGTCACTGAAAGGTGSTAAAATAATAAACTTGTCTGACACACTGAGGAACTGGTGTAACTTTTGTAATCACTGGGTGAAGACACTGTGCTTGATAACTCTGGAGCTAGGAGAGCCCTGAAGTAATGGTATTTGACATGGCTGGGAGATGTCATCAAAGTGAAAGAAAGAGCGCTGACAAGAGAAATACTAAAAAGGGCTCCTGGTGGAAAAGCTGCTGCCATGTAGGAAACTGTATTAGATAAAGATATCTGAGGAACTAGGCTCTCCTGGGATGGAGCAGTGGTTCTAATAATTGACGGGAAATTGTTAAGAGGTGTTGCTACAGCTCCTTTTGGAGTAGCGTGAATGGCACAAAGTGTATGTTTACGGAGTGACGCATTTTTCATTAATCTACCTTGTTCTTTCTTAAGAAAATAGTCTTGATGAGCCTTTATTGATCTATAGCCATGAGTTGGTCTGCTGATAATTAATGTACATTACAGATATGATTGCACTGGTGAAGGTCTAGCTCCTTTTAACACAGTGCTCCAGTAGATTTACTTYACTAGATTTTTGTTTCAACAGTGAACCAGTGAGTCGAGACGCCTAGGAAGCAGAATTTTGTCCAGACTAAGAAGTGTAAAACTCCCTGCACGTTTTGATATCCCTTTTGGCAGGTGATTCCTAAGGTGTTTGCTATTTAACTGTTCATATCATAATTTCCATAATTTTTTTGAAGACTGTTGCCAAAATGCAATGGAAGATTCTCCCTTTCTAGAAACCACAAACACAAAAACAGATGATTACACGTTAATTCAACCATTGCAAATAAAATAACATTGTAATGCACTTATTTGCATAGACCTAATATTCCAAAGTGACTTGATATATCACTGCTTCTTCCCTGAAATTCAGTGCTAAAAGGAAACAGCTTTACTTATCTAACCCATAAAGTTAACTTTAAACTTGGCCTTGACTGTCCTGTTAGAAAGGAAAAATAAACTACTGTATTCTGAACTACTGTATTCCCTTCTGAAACCAGCTGCTGTGGCACACAACATCCTATGATTAGAACAGATTGGTAGGTCATCCAGCAACAAATATGAGATAAGCAGATCAGAAAGGTGATTCTGTCTCTGGTGCTGAATTACTTCTGCAAGGCCATCTGGTCCAAAACCCGGAAGATATTACCCATCACCCTTACAGCTAAAGGGCATGCTGCAAAATGGTAGCCAGTAGGGAGAGGATCAGGTATAGAATAAGCAAAGAAAGAAAATGCAGTAAGAAGAACCCACAGATGCAAGAAAAGTTGTCTTTCCACTAAAACTTACTGACCCCAAAACTGCTCTTTCCATATGGCTGGTCTTAGTTTGAACTTTAGGTGTGATCAGATGATCTGAACATCCCATCACCTTTGTTCCAGGTCGTTAAAGGTCACTGGCTACAGAARAAAGTTACTTTTCTTCTTACAAAGCCAGCTATGGTATGATGTTTAAAACCTTGCTCACTTTTCCAGTATGAAGCCAGAACTTAGCATGCAAAGTTCATCTCTGAGACCATTACATTGCTGCCATGCTTAATGGGCCTTGTGGTATCTCAAGCAGCACTTACAATCCAAAGACAAAATAATACAAGAGAAAGAATTAAGACTATTTTGTTTTATCAGTTCTGCATGCTGTGTTTTGCATCCAGATGGAATTAGACCTTTAAGAGTCAGAACAGCTTAAATTTCCAGTTGGAGATTGTGAGCCCAGAAAGGGACTGTTATAGTCACCTAGACCTACTGTTTATATACCAGTGGCCTTTTGGCTTCCTGAATGAATTCCTTGAATGAATGAGATTATATGAATGGCAGAGCTCAGAGAGTTGTGATCAGTGGCACAGAGTCTAGTTGGAGGCCTGTAGCTAGCGGTGTCCC
>NW_020447497.1:703977-758678 GCF_003343035.1 Apteryx rowi | reverse complement strand
TGGCCTGTTTAGCCTGGAGAAGAGAAGGCTGAGAGGAGATCTTATCAACGTGTACAAGTATCTGAAGGGAGGGTGTCGAGAGGATGGGACCAGACTCTTTTCAGTGGTGCCGAGCGACAGGACGCAAGGCAATGGGCACAAACTGAAACACAGACACTTCCATCTGAACAGGAGGAAAAACTTTTTCACTGTGAGGGTGGCAGAGCACTGGAACAGGTTGCCCAGAGAGGTTGTGGAGTCTCCTTCTCTGGAGGTATTCAAAACCCGCCTGGACGCGATCCTGTGCAATGTGCTCTAGGTGACCCTGCTTGAGCAGGGGGGTTGGACTAGATGATCTCCAGAGGTCCCTTCCAACCTCAGCGATTCTGTGATTCTGTGATATCTATTTTGAACTTTAAAATTAAGTTTTGAAGAATTCACTTCATTGCTGGTGCATTGATTTGTGGCCCAGCAGTGCAGTAGATACAGCATTGCCATTGCTAGTAACCGACTGACCGGCTGTGAGCTTTGCCTTAGCTCTGCGGAGCTGGGATGTGTCAGGCTTGCTTTGGCTGCCCTTGCATGGCCTGCCTGGACCCGCGTTTTACCTTTTTTTGGCTGTAACAGCAATTGTCTAACGAGCAAATGAATATTGCCTAACTTGTCCTGGTTGTAGGTTAGCTTTAAGCATTTGTGTGGTGCAGTGTTACAATAATTTTGATATAATCCTGTAAGACATAGATAGTAATAACAATCTATTATTCTGTTTAGAGTGAACTATCTGTGACCCTAAAAATARTAACGTGAGGTAGAGGAGTAGGATGGTAGCAAAGGCCTCTGAAGTACAGACTCAGGATAGCAGCAGAGGTCCCAGTGATACAAACAAATCACCAGTGGTCAATTACTGGTCCTTCAAGGAACACAGCCTTGGAAATCTGATAAAAACAATTTTAGGGGAAATAGCATACATAATGCATGCTGTGTACACCATAGTGTTTTAGGATATAATGCAGGACTGTGGGCCCTTGGAAAAAGATCACAGTGATGTATGTCTTAGAATAAAAATAACCCCATGCAGACTCTCGAGCCAGGAGGAGGAGGAAACCCACTGCCAGCATCATGCTCCTCCTGATGAAGGTGGCAGAACGCTGACCTTGACCTCTGGGTGCAGCTCTCCCCACCGCTGCTTCTGGTGGGCGACAGCAGTCAGTCTTGGCATTAGGACCCAGAGGGGCAAGGGAAGGGGGAGCACAACACCAGTGAAATGGGGGATATGCTAGGCATGTATAACAATTTTAAATGTAGTATTAATGAGGCTTTTTCTATAAGAATTAGATAATTTGGACATTAAGTATTAGTATTTGTGTATCTGGGGATAATAACTCTTTGATTAGTCAGGTAAGACTTTAGACTAATAGTGAGTTCTTGGCTTCAAATATGTGATGTATTCCCTTAGCCCCTAGTGTCACAGATCCTATTATTAATTACCCTCACCATTAAAAATGTGCATTTTACCAACTGAATATATTTGCCTAGTTTAACTTCCACCTAACAAATTATTGCCAGGCCGAATTTGTCCYGATTAATTTCAGGCTTGTGGATCTTTGTCTATGAGGCTGTATGCCCATATGTTATCAAATTAATATTCCCAGATAAGTTATTTAGAGATCAAGTCACTTTTTAACCTCCTCTTTGAACAGATAGAACAAATAGGCTGAATTGCCAGAGGCTTTTGATAACCAAATGTGACTTCTAATCTTATTCTCACATTTCTTTTTCAGTTTAACAGAATCTTTCAGAATCAAGTGTAGCAGACCTAGAGAGATTATACTTGTATTGGTCATGCCACTGGCAAAAAAGACAACTTTGTTGTTCCTACCTGAGACCACTCTCTTTGTATATTCAACACTATATTTGCTCTTTGTGCCAGAATGTGACACTAGAAATTCGTGTTTGGCTGATGATTCCACTTAGCTGTCCTAAAGGCAGCCCTGACTGCCAGTGGACCAAGTAAAACATGAAGATCTCTTTTATCCCTAACACATTTTAAAATCTATTTTGAATTGTCTTTTGCTCTGCCAACAATAAATCTCTCCTTCAATCTTTTTGTTTCCCTTAGTGCTTTTTCTAAATTACTTGTTTCTAACATATTTTCATTGTTGTTTTCTTTCCCCCTTTCCTTTTTTAATGTCTATTTTTTATTTAGAATGTTAGAGTTTGGTTTTACTTGTTTTAGCTTGATCTATTTTGTTGAGCAGAATTTTAAGACACTGACAAAAACTTTAAATAAATATCACAGCAATATTTTCCTGTTTATCTTTTTCCTCTTGTGGTTTATCTGATAATGATTTCCACCTTGTGAAAATACCTTCAGCATTGAAACTTTTATTTTAACAGTCTAAGCCTATAGTTTTTGCATATAATAAATGCAATTGAGCTACACTCATTACATTTAAGTGAGCAGGCTGTCCAACTGTGATAGCCGTTTCTATTTATTGTCAAGATGAGATCTGATATAGAATCCAGCATGCTGGATTACTCACATTAGAAAGTTGTCATCTGCAGTTGTTAAGAATTGTTTTAGAAATTCTCAGATTTTTTTATTGAAAGACTGGAATCTCTGTCAGGAGTTGGTCATACTGAAGTCACTCATGATAATAGAGCTGAAATGAAATATATGAAATATGAAATATTTCAAAAAAATGAAATATAAAGAGTAATAACTTGCTATGACATTCTTGTGATCTATGGCTTGATACTGAGGATATCTACTTATTTTAATATGCAGATTTCTAATACTTTTTTCTCTCTCCAATTTCCTTGTTGCCTCAGTAATCTTACATAGCATAAATGGTGTGTAGTACACAAATCAGCACTTATTCTTMCTTTCATTCTTCCCTTTTGCATCACTTAATATCATTTGGTCACTCACGCCAGCCAGATCCAGCGTTAACTGAGGATAATGTAAAGACTTCCATTGACTTCACTGAGATTTGAATGAAACAGTTACTCTGGTATCAGGAATATTGCGTGATGCCAACAGAGCTGTACTAATAAATGGTGCAAATATTTAGCATAACTGAGAGCACAAAGTTCCTTGTGTTTCACACAGAGTTCATGAAAGCATACTTTAGGTGCTAACATGAAAATGAAAATAATTGACATACTCTCTCTTTTGGCAGACCAATATTGGGATTTGTACAACCAAAACTCCTTAATAAATTTTGGAGCAAACCCATTTTTATAATTAGAAAGCACTGAATTCTCAAAAATGTATGTATACTTGTAAGCATATCATTTTTTTAAATTCCAGAACAGGTTGGTTTCTGAATATGTTGATTTTATGTATATTACAGGCTTTTTTCTATTGTAAACCCTATGCTTCATTGACCAAATTGTTTTCCGTAAATCTCTGAGCAATTACTGAGCAATCATTTTGTCACTAAAATCAAAACAAAGCATCTCAAAGAGATACTGTGTCATTATATATCCCAGCAAACTGTCAAAACTTTCACTTTATCCAGAAATATCTTCCCCTTTCTCTTGCCCATATTAAAGGATTGATCTAATGGGTTGAACAATTAACATAATTGACCTTCACAGTTTGTTTTACTCATTGGCTTTGACACCCTCTTATTAGTGTTGATCAGTTAGTTATTCAGTGGCAAATATTGTTAACAGAAGTATAGTAATAACAATACAACAGTGAAATGTTGTTAAGGAAGAGATAGTCTTTCCTATTTGGTGCAGATTTCTCAGTTTCCTTTTTGCTCAGTAGCTGAAACCACCTCAGCCTGCCGTTCGGTGGGTGACACTTAGGTTGGCCCAGCCAGATGTATTGTCACCGGCAGAGAGGAGTGGTGCAGTCCCCAGGCGCTTGCGGGGCAAAAAGCAATTCCAAGACACCCACGCAGCAAGGGAGATATAGTACATACTGCACAAAGGACACAGGCTTATAGACTGCTTTTATTGCAAGTTTGAAGGCTACACAGGAGGAGGTAGGGAGGTTGAGCCTGCTAAATAACCTGTTCTTTCATTAATCCAAGATCAGAAGCAGATTGCAACATAGGATTCTTGATCAACTCTTGCAAGTTAGATTGTGCTGAAAGATAATTTACATCTCAGTTCCTTAAAGCTACGTGCTTCATTAATGGGAGATCTGCTGTGTTAAATAAAAGTCAACTCACTTGGAAGAGCCTACATCAGTTAAAAAACAGGAATTGTGGATTATCGGCTCAAACCATGCCATTGCTGTGACTCGTGTTTGTAGGAACTACTCCTTATGCTAATCTTTTTACTTATTTTTATATAGGGTTTTTCTTTAGCACTTACCAGAAAAGGGGGGGGGGGAGGGAGGATGAAAAGCTATTTTCATGTCTCAGCAGTAATATAAGCATGTGGCTCTATGTTACTTTTCAATATGTGGAAACAATTCATGTGAATATTAGAGACATATTTACTTAAGAAGAACTCAGCTAACCATCATATTTGTCTTTGTCACCAAAAAAAGTTTTACACAGAAAACAAAACACAGTCACTTTATTTATAGACAAAATAAAAGAATGCAGCTATAACTCCATGCATTAAGCTATAAAATTCAGAATTCCTTCAGGAAAATGAATCCTGTAAAATGTAAGATTTTTGCAAACAGCTAAATCTCCCGTGCTCATGCAGAAAGATTAAGAACCTTAAAATATTACAGAGAATGTTGCCATTTGCATAAGGAAAAAAATATGTAGAAAAACATATCTCTATGCCTCTATGGCAATTGCTATGGGATTTCCCCCTTTCCATCACCTGAAATATTTATTGTAAACCTGGAACACACAGTACTCTTTACTTTGTGTCCTTCACTTTACAATAGCTATGAAAGCATATGTACATAGTACTTATAAATAAAATAACTGATTCCACTTCAGTTTCAAGTATGTAACCCGGTGACCCACACCACAGAATCAAACAGAAGATTACACACTTTTTTCAGAGGTTGGGCTTATCAACATCATTACTCACAGGATGTTGCTTAGGGAATGAGCATGGGTAATACTCTCTTCTGCATGCTCAAAGTCTGTTAATWAGGATTAATGTGAGGCTTAGTCATAGAATTTTAAATATTTACAATGCACCTATTTACACAGTCTCACTTAGAGGTTAAATACTCAGCTAAATACTTGTGCCGACTCTTAGTGTCTTTTTACAAGACTACTTTACCAATTAGCAAGTAAATGGAAAGAATAATGAATTTTGCATAAATACATGCTCATAATATAGAAATATCATATCCATTCAATATCTGTGTTACATATTAGTAAGAAATGTTTATAATAAGAATCAGTCTTGTTTGACGTCTTTTTTTTTCTTACTGTCTAAACTTTTTTTTCTGCAGTGGTAACCCATTAATTTTTCCATATCTGGCATAGACCTGGAGTCTAAAGCACCTCTGAAAAATCTGAAGTCTGTTCTGTCATTTCCCCCATACTCCTTTCTTCCCACCTTCCTTTAGAGTAAGAAGCCCTAGTGATTTCGGCACCCCCCTGTAGGTACTCCCTCCTCTTGACACCACTGACCCTTGCAGTGCTCTCCGAGTTTGCCCAGCTTGTTCGCCCCTCCACTGAAACAAAGTGCCGAAAACCAGGCACGTCTGCTGGGGCCTCACCAGCGCTTAGCGGAGCAGAAGGATCACTTCGCGTATCCTTCAGAGCAGACTTCTATTTACACGTCCCATGATGAGGTCTGCCTGTCTCTCGAAAGCGGGATGTTGCTGACTCCAGTTGAGCATGCAATACACTACAACYTCAACCCCTTTTTGGAAGAAGCGCTGTCTGCTCATTTGCTCCCTACATGTGCAGTTGGTCATTCCTAAGTATAGTAACGTGTACCTGTCCCTTCTGAATTGTTCCCAGACTGTTTCTCTACTTTGCTGAGATCTCTTTGAATGTTAGTTCCCACTTTCAATGTACTTGCTGTCCTTCCCCTCATTGTGTTTTCGGTAATTTTATGCAGAAGCCAACTCTCTTCTTTCATTAATTAGAGACTGAACAGAGCTGCGTGAAGGACAAGCTCCTGCGAGGAGTCATTTGGCTTTTGCTTCCATTTTGACACAGAACAATTAACAGATTTTTGGTAGCACTAACCAACCACTATTGCACCCAGCTTATAGAAATTTAATCAATACTATGTTTCCCTACTTTAAGAGATCATAATGTGAAATAATGTTGTGTTTTAAAGACAAGACATGATACCTATTGGTTTTCCCTAAACACATAGCTGGTTACCCTGTTGTAGGAGGAAATGAGCCTATTTTAACATGATTTGTTCTTTACAGATCTCTGGCTCATCTCACTATGACCTCCCAACTTTCAAACAATTTAAAACTCTTCATTACATTTAACAGGCTTCCTCTTCCTGTTTAAGACTCCAATTTACTGTATATTTGTAAGGGACTTGGTGATCCAGCATATATTTTTTTTACATTTATCATTGATTTTTTCTTAATATGTATATAGCACATAGTTTAAGCCTCACAATTCCCATGGGAGGTTAAATACTTCTTGAACATTTAAGTCCAGATGATTGTTTAAAATCACTCACTGAGTCAATGTGAAAATAAGGTATTTAATTCACTTAGTTATGTCAAGGTGTCGATGAAAGTCGGTATAAAATCAGGTCTTTAATTTTGTTAGATCTTCAGGTCCCAAGGGTTTTTTTTTTTAAAAAAAATTACTAATAATGATCCATTACCTGCGTACCTATCTATTCATGAATATCCAGGCCTGAAATTAATTTTTTAACATGTTTCAGACCAGTCACTAAAAGTCTGAACGTTTTGAGTCAGTAGTCATAGGAAGAGAAAACAATACAGGGAAAATGTCAGTGCTGTGTCTGTGCAACTCTATATTGTGAACAGGAATTCTAGAAACGGACATGGTAGGAATAACTCCAGATTGAGTATAATTGCAAGTCAAGATAAGCTTTGTTGCATTAGCTAAGGGCTCATCATTTTCTTGTCTCTTGAGGACTTCAGATGTGAGTCCAGTTTCTCATTCGCATAAGATATTACATTTCTCTCTTTTGACCTAATGAGGGCATACATTTAATTTACATATAATCTCCAAAACCAGCAAACAATTTAGGTAAACAAGGCAGAAAATGAAATCCTGTGTCAGTGGAGTGCTGCTGAAGCAGGAGGGAAGAAAGGTTTGCTTTCTCCTGTGCAATCCTATTTTTCCATTGCTACAGCARAAACCTAATAATACTTATTTAAGAATTAGTATTTTATTGAATAAACTCATAGTTTCTTATACTTCCCCTTGGCATTTCTCTGGCCTGCAAAATTGAAAACTGAGGTCAAGTGGTGCTATAAAGGTCAGATCGGGCTTAATGTGTATATGCAGGTTAGAAGAGCGCAGGAAGCCTAAACCTCATCTGTAATCTCACTGTGAAAATACCCAGTAGGAAGAACATGACCCACACAGTATATGGAAAGGAGTTTCATTCAGAAATATTGTTGGCAATGTAGAAAGAAGTATCCATATAGGACAAAGGAAAGTACCGTAATATTTGCTATCCATCAGGAACTGAAAGTTGACCATGCCAATGAGGAAAAAATATTTTTAAATTAGTTTGGAATCAGGTAAAATTATTGTTTTCAACTCTATTCTGTGACCTTTTTCATTTCAGTTTGAACTTATACATTTAGATAATATTTAAATGATGTCACTTCAATCTGAAATGGTGCTTTACATCTGGGAAGATTCAAAAAAATATTCAGAAGAAATGAATGAATGATTAAACATCAGACTTCAATTGAGCTAGCCTAAATTCCAGCTAAATCCTTGGTCTGAGTATTTCTTATTGCCTTTAGGCATTCACATAACCACTCATTAAGAAACACTAGGTTTAGAGACTGGTATGAGTGGATATTTTAATTTCCTTAAGTGGTAGATGGAATTGAACTGGATGAATTGAATAAGAGGAGAACTAGAAGTACAACCGTGCTTCTTAGCTTGACAAAATTCAGTCAATTTATGTCCCATTTGCTGACTAATGAAATCACATTTGCCAGAGAGCAATCTGTTTGCTGAGGATAGGTAAAATTTTCCAGACGTAATTAATTGACACTTTGGGGAAGTCAAAGAAACAGTGATATTTAAAGATGACAATCCTATTTAAAGGTTCATTTGCATTTCCTCTGCCCTTAAGATAGGCTGGTGTGCAACATACATAGCTGGGTCATTTATCTGAATGACATAAATATCTTACAGATAGTCTTTTGTTGTGATTTTTAGAGCTAGAATCATGTAAGCAGCTTAAGGCTCCTTTTGCCTATGCAAGTCACCATACTGTAGAGAAGATTAATCTTACTTCCTGTCACTATTGCTATATAGCAAGGTTTTTAGACAGAATTAGTGAAAACTAAACCCTATTATATGACTATATTAACTTGTTAAGTCATTAAACTGATATGTATTGGAAACTTCATGCTTAATCCATTCATTGCGACAAAAAGTAGTTATAGCAATTATAGTAGAATCTAGCTCTTTTAATTATCAGTAAGTTTCAGGTTATGCAATTTGTGCTGATACTTTATAAAGATATAAACTATTTATGCTACAAGCCCCATTTTGAAACAGTCTGGAACAACTGCCTGCATTTCAACATGTAGTTGCCCATAATCACTAGTTTCACAAGCAAAGCCTGTCTTGCTTGAAAGCTACCACTTTTGCCATGGGTTCCTGTCTCCAACCCTGTCACTTTAATTTCTTTTATGGAGTACCACGCCTGGAGTGCCTTGCTTCTGACYTTCACAACTTTGATCCCCCTTTCCTTTCTCTTCCAGTCTTCATATTCCCTTGAAGTCTTTCAGTAATGCCCAGATTAGTCACCCATCCATCCATCCATCCATCCCTGTGCCCAGGCCCACCTTTGTGCTCTCCTTCACGCTCAGAACTCCTTCCGTGGCTCCATTTGTCCTCATTATTTATAGTCTTACTTCCAAGAGATTATAAACATTCCTTCTGAAAGCTTATATATCAGTCATACAGAAATAAAAAATGAAATAGCATCTTTTGAAGCTTTCTAGACTCAGGATTTCCTCACTCAGCCACAGGATCTCTACTGATTGGTTATTCCCTGTATTTGTAATCTGCTTTGAAAAACAGGTTTTGCCCCATATTGTTTATCAGTCAACAGAACTGTCCAGATGAAAGACTTGTTGCTGCACTGTGAGTTATTTTTAGACTTCCACACAAGAAAAAAGCCACACTTCCCATCATTTCCACTTCAGAAATGATTTTTTTCTTTCTTTGTAATTTGCTTGCTGTTAATACCACTTGATGTCAGCAATAATGCAAAGCAAAAAAAGCCATTAATATTCTCTGCTACTCAAAGCCTTCATCTTTTATTTTGTGAATTATAGTACAGGAAATAAGACAACGCGGTATAAAACACTACACTAGAAATGCTGCTTGTTTGGTTCATGGAAAACAGATGAAAAAGCTCTCTTCTGTCTAACATAGAATCTGAATAGATTAGTTTGGTTATTGAGTGTACTATAAGATGTGCAACATTTTTTTTTTTTAATGAAATCATGGTCATAGTTGTTTTCTAATACACAGACCTGAAGTGAAAACATACACTGAATCAGTTCCAGCAGGTCTTTGTTTGCTTTCTAGAAATATGACATTTTGTGAGCTCATACATAAGTAACAGTCTTACGGTGAATTTAGTCTGAAGATTTAGCAAACACTTGAATTAAAATATTTTCCTTGCTACAAAAATAATACACTGAGCTAATTAGTTTTGCATATAAAAGGAACTCGAATAATTTCTCGTGAACCAGCAGGTGCAAATATTGTAGCTGAAGTTGAACTTAGGAGAAAAATATGTCTGCCTAGATTTGGGTGGCTGATGTTGCTTATAATATCACTTCAGCACTTCCTAAGGTCAGACTTATGTGAATATATATGCAATGACAAAACAAAGTGTGTACGTGCACGCATGTGTGTGAGAGAAAGAGAAGCTGAGACTGAGAAATCCTGCTTTCCTTGTATTTACTTCTTGTTTGCAAGGACTGTGCTATGTTTCTCATGTATCAGAGACTCTGCTTTGTTGGGAACCATTTTATGTTTTCCTGTTCTTCCTGTAAGAAACTATTATTTTCACTATTTTTATGGTATTTCCCATATTTAGCAACTCAAGGAGTAAGGAAAAAAGTAGCTCCTCCACAAAGCAGAGCG
This sequence comes from Apteryx rowi, assembly GCF_003343035.1. Classification (NCBI taxonomy): domain Eukaryota; kingdom Metazoa; phylum Chordata; class Aves; order Apterygiformes; family Apterygidae; genus Apteryx; species Apteryx rowi. The sequence goes on along the minus strand of NW_020447497.1, from coordinate 748,461 downwards.
CATTTGGAGCAAGTAATGTTGCGGGCAAGTAATGTTTGGGTAACTTGCTCAGTGCAAGAGGTATGATCAAAGTATCTGCACTCACTGTGACTGGTGCACCCCAGAATCAAGTCCAAATCTGTCTTGAATTGAAGTCCAGCATGCTGCTGCACTTAAAAAYGAATACTTCTAAGGGCCAGTAGATAATTTAAAGAAAAACCTGAGCTTGTGAAAATTCTCAGTTAATCTAAATAATGCATATTGATCCAGGTTCAAGAGCTGCTGCTCCAGCTTTTCCACTGCGATGAGAGAAGAGTTACTTGACAAAGGTGTAAACTGGTGGGACAGCCCTCGGCGGATGTGGAATTATGCCTTTCCTTTAGCCCAGTGGGTTCTTATGATCTATACCATCAAGAAATGCTGACTTTTTTTTTCTTTTGTTTGTTATTATGAGTATCTATAATGAATTTTTTCTCTGTGCATTTTTGTTGCTCTACTTTTTTTTATTATTGTTCTGTCTTTTAAAAAGTGAAGGGGAACCCTAACTCATATGCAATGTATTTCTGAAAGGAGGAGAGACAGTAATCTTATATCCTACCAAACTGATGGTGAAATATAACAACAAATCACACTGTTCTGGGAGGCAATACTGCCAGGAGAGTCATTTTACTTTCCGATATTTTGAAAGCACTTTTAAAAGTTGTTCCTTATAAAAGCAAAACAAATGAGAAAAACACTTTGAAGCAACTGGCAGATAAAGACACATATAAGCTAGGTCCAAAAATGAGTTTTCAGTACTTCAGTTTACTGTTATACCAGTGTCCTCCTGACAGGCAGCTTGTGTGCATATATTTGTACACAAGCATAAGTTTGTATGTGCACATAGGCATGACTTTTAAATAATGTAATGCGAGAGGTATAATACAAGATCTGTGGTCATAACGTTAAGAGTATTTATACTACCTGTTGTCTAGACATGCTGCCTGATGCTGCCTTTCACCTTGTGCTATTTGTTGCACATACAGAAAGCTGGAAATGTAAACAAAGTGCTTGCGTACTAATAAAATCATGTGAGAGACAGTAGTTATGCAGGGTTGTATAAAATGTCTTTATCTGTAGTTTTTCCACTTTGCACTTACTCTAAGACTTTTCAATTTATTAGTTTTTAATTTTTTWAATTACTTATATAGAAGGAATTTCAAAAATGTGCTCATAAGTTTTTATGAGCATATGTTTTCATTGTTTGAGAGTTCACGTATGTGGGCAATTGCAAAGAGCTGATATTCTTGAAACTAACAGTATATTTTCCTAGAAGACAGTAATTCACTTTGTTCTCTTTTCTAAATTTCTTCAAATTTTCTCTGCTTTAACAGTCCTTCCTAAATCTGCAAAAATTAAATGAAGGCATATAACAACTTAAAAACAGCCTGTCATGAGAAGATAGTACTAAAAAAGGTAATCAGTGAGAGCCGAATGAGACACTATTTACAAATCACTCTCCTGATTTCCCATTTCCAGATGTACCAGTCATAGGTAGCTRTCTCATGTGCTATTCCCGAGTGTTACTCCTCATTTTCTTTTCTGTTTCATTTTAAATTCCTTGCTAAACGTCTTGAGAAATATCTGCAATATTGTTTTAATTTGGCTCCCTGTGCATTCAAAATTGGTGTCTTTAGACCACTTCAGTTCTTCAAGCTACTGTTTTTAAGCACTTTACAGTATATTGCCTCTGGTCTGCAACCAACAACAACAGATTAAATCATATGACATTTTGATATGACTGTACTACAAAAGCAGACATTTTCTTTTCTGAGGAAGCTCTTTTTAGTGCTTTCTAAAAATGTGGCCTATGGTATTTAAGCAAGCAGATGGACTAAAAGTGTTGAACAGGAAGGCTGTAATAGATTCAGGGGAACTACCTACATAGTAATAACATCTGTTACATTGCTTCTTGCTTTCTTTAAAAACATTTTTTAAAAAAAAACATAAGGTTATTCGAATCACTAGAGCCTAACTGTCTGTTGGTATATTTACAATGATAGTACCCAGTGCTTTCATGCTCTGCTTAGCCAGCTAACGTTGCTGATTAATGTCAGTGCCAGCACACGTAAATGTATTGAATTTTGTTAACGTCCGAGGGAGCAGCCCTGAATCATAAGCTAAAAGTTAAATTGTTTAATTAATAACCCATATTTCTGCAAACATAACAGACATCTCTGGTTTTCAAAGCGTGAGTTTTAGCATTACTTGGTGACTTTTACCTGTTTATTGTTTTATATCTTAGTTTTCCATGGGAACCTTATCACTCAGGAGAGTGATAAGTAAAATTACTTGTTTCAGGGAGTTATAATGAAKAGTACTTTTGCAAATTCTTGTGGTTACACTAGAGTACGTAATGCCTGGTGGCTGACTCCTGGAGAGCAGACTTGCATTTCCTCGATATGMTCTCCTTCCACACATCTGTAGACGATCTGTGCTCTCCAGTGGGGCCGATTCGTTGCAAGAGTGTTTGTACTTTTTTGCTGACTGGTAGTATTTTCTCTTAGTCTGTTTTTTCCCTTGGTCATTATCTAGAGAGCTGACCTTAACAAAGAAGGGTACTTTGAGACTTTCAGTGAGTGATTTGTTTCATGTAACTTAGGTGAAATGAATCTATGTTTGGTGCAATGAATTGTCCTCTGGGGATGCTGATAGAAGAAGACTAGCAGTGTTAACTAATTCCTAGATGATTTAAGTAAAGCAAAAAGGTGGATTCCAGCTCATAGTTGTTTTGCTAGACTGGGGATTTTTTTTTTCCCCTCCAAACTCGGAAAAAGCAGACCTTCTGGGGAGTTGCTTTCCTATGGTGGGTTGTTGGTTTCCTTTGGAATTTGCACAATTCATCAGACTAATTCAAAAGTTTGTATTGAGCATCATCTGAAGTGCAGTATGTCAAACCAAAAGCAATGTTCAGCACTGAAACTCAGAGGACTCCTGTTTTCTAATAAGTACTCATCATCACTTTTAATCTTGTCTAGAAGATGAAAATCTTATTTAGAGTGCAAATAAAAACAAAGGTGAAATGGCACTTCTTCACATTACGCAGCTCAGTAACAGCTAACTATCAGGTTAATTGGAAAAATTTGCAATGCACTCCTGTTAAGCACAGAAAATTTTTTCCTCACTTTAGTTTACTAAACAAATGAAATGGCAACAGGAAAACCCCCCACAAAATTTAATGTGAAGTGCAAAGAAATGTAGAATTTAAGCTTTTGAAATGTAGAAAGTATAAAGTAAAAAATTATGATGTCTTAAATGATGTATTAAAATTATATGGTTCATATTGCATAACATTCTGGGATAAAATACATAACATGGAATATATCATTCCTATTTGCTTTATAAAATGTATATTATAAAGCATGGAAAAAGTACATTACAGAAGAAGTATGGTTATTAGGTTTAATTCCTTTTAAAAACAAAACAAGGCTTCTGATGTCTTTGACAATGGTCCAGATACTGTGTTAATATATTAGGATTTTGCAAACTCTGTTGGAACTACAAGGGCTTAATGTCTATCTAAGAGTTCACTAAGATTCTGAGGTATGAATCATGGTATACTCCTCCTATATGTGTCAGTTATCATTGCCAGAGTCTGGGKTTTTTTTTATATCTATTAAAGAATTAATCATTTCTCATCTTGAATGGCGTAATTCCCATTTTTATGATCTATCCAAATCCTTCCTCTCTGAGTTTTAGTGGTTTGTAATACTTCAGCCAGACATATCAGCTAGCCAGTCCACCTCATGTCTGACCACTTTAACAATCTAAAACTTTTTGCCCATTTTTTAATTTAATTTAAAGCTGCCCTGTTCTTTTTCAAAAATATCTGTAGCATTACTTCATAATTACGTTTCTGAGGACAGTTGATCTTGGGCTTCTTTCTCTTTGACTTTTTACATGTTCTTTCCCACTGTAGTTTTTATACATCTGTGGAAACTTTCTCATTAAATCATTCTCTTACTTTCATGATTATGCATCTTCAAAAAAATTGTTTACTCTTTCACTTGTTATGGTCTCTCCTTTTAGAGAGTATCCTGTGACTCTGTATTGGATGAATGATATAAAATATGTGCATATTTGCATAATGTTGCTAGATGCAATTCAGGAAATGTTCTCTCTCTTTAAAGTAGTCTGAGAAACATTTTAGCTTGTGTCACCTTTTCAGTATAATGAAATGTAATGCGCAAAAAGGGTAATATGACTCTAACTTTCCTGTGTATATAACTATCTGGAAATGCTTTAGGTTCAGAAGGAACTGGAAATAGATGAAAGAAGGAAATGCAAGGAGTCTCTGTTAAACTATTATTCAAAGGTCGTGTTTTGCAGCAGCTATAATATGAATGGGAAAATGAGAATACAATGCAAACATATGTCTTTGAGATTTGCCTACAGGTAGCTGTGATGTTAAAAGGCTGCTGGTGTTACCAGCCATAAAAGACCTAATATATTAAGATTCACTCCTCTAATTCTTACTGAGCTCCTAATTGGACATTAAGTTCCTTTAGCCATATCAGAATTTGCCTAGCTCATTGGCTTGATTAGGCATACGAGGCCAAATCTGTCCCTAATGTAGCTCCATTGGCTTCCATAAGATTGCACCAGGGAACAATTAGTTTTATTAAAATGATATTAATGCCACATACTGAGGATGTATGTGTGTTGACACAGTATTAAAGTTTAAAAAGATCAGTTTTATGTACAGGAAAATGAGGATATATTTTCAGATTATTCCCTCACAGAAATTATTTTCTTTTTCTCAAGGTTTGTTTTTTAAGAGCAGATTTTATCTTTTCTATTTTATATTTTGGGGTGGGGGAGGGGTAGGTTTATACTGTGAACAGAGGTAGTTAGGCTGAGCGGGCTCTCTGTAAATGCCGTGTCTATGGAAGACACGACCATCTCCAAGTTCTGTGCTAACACTTTGCCAGAAGGGGCTACCCTAATAGTGTGAAGGTAGAGCACTTCATGTGAGCACTCCTTAACCTAATCAAGTCAAAATCAGTGATGGCATAAACAGTTTAAATAGTTAATGACATTCATTTTACCAAATGCAAACTAGTGGATCTTCCTGTGGACTTCATATGGACAGAGGACTGCCTGTCCACTAACTGGGTTTTCAACTAGCTCGTTAAGGTGGTGAACTCGGTCGTATAGGTTAGTCATGCATGATGAGCACACCTGTCTTGTCTCTTGGCATCTAAACATTGGGGAAGCCTCCAACACTGTAGCTTTCCTGGCACTGATCCCTACATTAAAGCAAGACTTAACGCTACCTACACTGCCACAGGCACACTCTGGCTTCCAGTGTAGGCTTATTATGAAGCCATCCATCTAAATAGCAACACGAACCAGTCAAATAGACTTGATTGAAATAAGGAGTTGCAGAACAAGGGAAAAGGAGGTAATTACATTACTTTGCAACAGTGACATTAACAGCTTTTGAATAGCTTAATTGGGCATGTAGGTAATCATTCTTAAGCTATGTGGTTATTATTACTTATTCTTTGACATGAAGAATAATTTAAGTACGAATTTTTTGTTTGCGTCTTCTATTACAGAGGAAAATAGAAAAAATAATTCAAACAAAAAAAATTAAAAAGTCAAAATGTGTTCAAAAATTTTCTTCCACAAAGTTCTTTAGTGTTATGCTCTCTATTTGTAAAGTCTTGTTTGTTTGACTGAATAGTTGATCTTTAAAATGGGAAAATATTGTGTTCTGAAATTTTCTTCAGTCTTTGTTGAGACCAATTCAAATCAATATGAAGATCCCATGAACTTTGGAACAGTCCTAATAATAGTAGCAAATGCCCTTGTTGTTGAAAAGTTTACTTCTACCTCATGATCTTTAAGGTCCTCTTCTGTCACTAAAGTCCTGCTGAGTTTAATCCTTAGAAAAACAAACAAGCAAAATTCCTTCAAACAGGAAGATTTTGGATGGGTCTGATACAGTTACTCTTCAGCTGCTGAAAGTCCACAAACATGACTTGTGATCCAAACAGCTTAACAGCTTCATTTACAATAGTGATGAAGCTGAATGCAAAGCAAAGGTCTGAATGTAAATGCTTATGTCCACGAACAGTGACCACAAAGATCTTCATTCAGCCCATAACAACTCTGTAGGCATCAGAACTTCATAGACATCTTAAGAAATTTTTTTTCTCCAAGTTCCTTTCATTTCTGTTTGCGTGCATGACAAAGTGCCTCCTTCTTAGCATGGATGAGTATCTTGCTGCACAGCTTAAAGTTAAGCCTGACAGAATTTGTTAAAGTAGACCTATCTCCTTGAAAGGGTTGTTTCGGTCATTAGGTATTTTCAGAGTTCATTATCATACAAAATTTGAAAAGAAGCTAAACACAGCCAGAGGAAGACAAGGTCCCCTTTCCTCTACTTGTTCAATGATTAAAATATAGTCTCAGGATTATATGGCTCAAACAAAGGTAGTCTCTCTATTATATGATTATGATACTCAACCACGAAAGGGCTACCTGGATCTTAGACTGGTTCCAGTTAAGGGGGGTTTCTGCCTGCTACTCGGCAAGCTTAGGCCCTTGTGTCGCCGGAGCTAGTCCCAGTTCATTTTCCAGTCAGCCTAGTTTTCGGGAGAAGCTTCTGCAAAGTCCTGYGTTGTCTTGTGTCCTAGGACCACTCACTGTAAAAGGTGGTCTACGCTTAGAGCCAGCAGAAAATCTGTGTTATTTGAAGTGCTAAGAGTGAGTCTCTTCAAAAACAGAAAATGGGAAAAGTAGATTTAAATGCCTATTTTGATATTTTTGAGGTTTTCCAAACTTTCTTCTCCCTGTCTCATTTTACCACTTGTTGTTAAAAGGAAGGTAAAATGAAACAAAAGGAAGGAGAGAAAATTGCCTTGGAAAGAGAGGACACAACAAAGAAATTTCAGGGCAAAAGTTCTGATAAACATTTATTTAAGTGGAAAATACACAAAATATAATTTCTTTGCCAAATTTGCTAAAATAGCTGTAAGAGAGTTGATCAGAATTTTCAGGCTCTGTCACATTTTTATTCAATTTTTTTTAATCAGTAAAGTAGTTTAATAGTTTGTATAAAACAAAATTATCTCTAGTTAAAGACTTTAATCAATAAAGGGTTTAGATAACACTTCTTGGGATACAAAGTCTTGATAAATTGGTTATGTGCATAATTTGTTTTCCCCCAGCTCCCTGCTAGTGCAATTTTAGTGACAACCTATTTACTTTCTAATTGTACAAGTAAGACCTCAGCAGCTTAATAATTATTTGACCTTGTTTTGCATCTTTGATGAAATACAGAGAAAATTTCAGCTAATGATGCCACTATCGCCAGGACTAATTATCTCTCTGCAGAACTAAAACGTCAATGCTCTGAAGCTTTGTCTACAAGAAGTATCACGTTTCATATATGCAGGTATTCTTACTATGCCACTTGGTAACTCATTTTGTGTATTATACACAAAGCACTACACGATTATAAGTATAGCTTTAAATGAGCAGTTTGGCGGGTAGAAAGAAAAGTATTAGGCTTTTATCTAATATCAACATTACATGCGAGAGTATCCACTCCTCGGGGAATAATTAGTTTGTCTAAACCTGTTTAGATTTAAAAGTGTCATTTGTATTAATTGAGTGTTTAGAATGCTGTTCTTACCTCTTCAGCCCTCCTTTTCTTTGCTTTACAAAGCAATAGCTATTAAAGATTGATTAAAGGTGTGTTCCTTCCCCYGCTTCCACTTGTGACACTTGTGACTTCTTGAGAAGTCAAGTCAGTCAGCTCTGTATTAAATATATTTGTACATTCCTGAATTACATTCTTACAGTTAAAATGGATATCTGTGCTTCATCCAGCAAGYATTTTCAATCTACAGCAGTATTTGCGGCTTTTAAGCACCGTTAGGCCCGCATGCACAACAGGTGTCTGCTCGTGACCCCATGACTACGTTATGTGTTTCCATTCCACTGTTCGTTAAATAGCTGCATTTGGGTAATGCACGGTCATCACCAGCATAGCGTCAATGAGGGAGCTACACTGGCCAAATCAGTCTTTGATATACCAAAAGCATAATAGAAAATCAAAGCTGATCCAAAATGCTTAGCAATATCAACAGTTAACTGAAATTTCTTAATTGGCTGTGCTATACATATTTCAATTAATAAAAATGTGTGTAATAGTTATGACAATAATCACACTCTCACATGATTAATCATATTCTGTTTTGTGAAGTGCCCATTTCCCCATGTTCCTTCTCATTTTCTATTAGTCTTTAGTAACATACATACATGTGTGAGTGTGTGTGTATATGTGTGTGTGTGTATATATATATATATATACACACACACAGGTGAATACACACACTTGTACATATATATATGTATATACATGTTTATCTATTTTAGAAACTTCAGTCTCCCATGCATGTTTTGGTTATTTTTTCCCTGCCGAGTTTTTCTAATGCCTATTTGATTTGCTTTTCTCAGCTTCAAAAAGTGACTTCTTTGCAAAACCTTCTCAATAGATTCTATCATTAGCTGCGTGTTCTGCAAGTTATCAAAGTAGAGTAAATCTGTGCCTTTGGAGCACTATTAGAATCACTGCTAACTAGTCAGTGCTGGACTTAACATCACATGTTGCATAGCAGTTCCTTCTCTTTTTCTATCTTTTATTTTCACTTTTTTTTTTTTTTTTTTGGTTCTGTTCCCTCTAATTAAGGATTAGCCTGTAATTGAGTAACTTCAAAGAGTAGCCATGTAGTAAAGGAATCTTGTTTCATCTAGTTTCTTSCCTTGTTTTCAGGCTGGACATTTTAACCAGGGCAGCTGTTTTTTTTCCTGTGTTCCCCTTCAGTTTGAGCACTGCTTTTGGAATGAATGCATAGAAAAAACACTTTTCCACCTGCATTTTCAGAGGAAAAGAGTTAAAACATCAAAAATGTGCAAATTACTTAGAGAAAGCTCATTGGTTTAGGAATATCCTTAGAAACCTGTTTAATAAAGGAATCCTTTAGTGTTTCATTAATTGTCTTAGGATCTAAAGTTTATTTGTGAATTGTTAAAGGTTTTACCTATCTTAAAAAAACAACAACAAAATCCTCCCATAACTTTCGAGACTGAAATCAAAATCAGGTTTGCATGGTTTAAAAATGTGAAACTAATGGTTTCCTATAGAGGAAACACCTGTTACTAGTAGAGAATTAAAACAATGTTCCAGATCCCATGAAAGTGAATAAAGAGCTCAAGGCACCACTCAGACAAAAAACCTTCAAYAAAATTCAACAAAGACTATCAATCACACCAGAGAGCCTTGATGAAATGTTTTAATTATTTCTAAACAATAAAAGGTATCTTTCAGAGGAGAAAAAAAATCCTCAGGGATATTTCAGCTGATTAATTATACAAATAGATTGTCTCTTTAGTAACAAAGTGGTTGCAAACAACATTGCAAATCTAAACTTTAATGTGCCTCTCAAACTTCAAGATGTAGGCATTTTGATACTGGTATGTTGCATTTAAATTTCAAAGAGTTATTCTGTTTCATTTTTAGTAAATGCTTGGCTGTGTAGGAGGAATAAAGGAATTGAAGAGAAATCTGAGAAAGGATATCATAGAGAGGTTTATGTTTTATTCTTCCATTCCAGCTCCTATTGATCAGTATCTTACATTGTAGTGTCCCATTGATTTAAAAGTGATGACTTACATACTTAGACACCACTCAAGATGAAAAGTGTAGCAGATTTCAACTCATAATTCCCTGAAATCAACAGAATTCTCTGTGTGCGCTCCATAACTATTGTAAGGGATGACTCCTTCTAAAACAAACATGAGAAATGTAAAATTTGCAGAACACTTCATTGAAACCTGATGCAATAGAAGCAGCCAGGGACTAATGAAAACAAGTTCCTTAGTTTTTTATAAAAGTTTCAGCAGGATTGCATTCTTTTTTTTTTCATAAACTTTTAAGACCAAAAGGAACCAATATGATAATTTTCATGGCTCATGGCATAACTGATGACACAGAATTTTGTTAGCTGATTTCTGAATTGAGACCACAACTTCTGACTGAGCTGGAGAATATTGTTTCAAAAGATATCCAATCTTTTTTTAAAGACCTCAGGTAACAGAGAATTGACTGCCTCAATAGGTTAAGTTGCTCTAATATTATTATTATTACTACTATTAAACATTTTCACCTAATTTCTTGTTTGAATACATCTACTCTCAGTACCTAGACATTGCAATGTGTCAWACTGCATCAGTCTGCATCGAGGTTCCTTTATTAAAGATCTATTTTCCTGTATATACTTAAAATCTCTTTTTTTTTAATTAATGAAATGAATGCATTTACTTAACTTTCTCACTGTAAAACAAATTTCCTGGACAAACCATGATTGTTAATTTTTCAGTACTTTATAATTTATATCTTACTTTGAAACATGAATACTGAAAGTGCATATTATAATGATGACATCATTAACATAGAATGGAGCTTTGTCAATATATATTCTCACTCAATATTCTCTATCTATTCATCAAAACATTTTTTAAAGTATATAGTTAATATATTTTGATACTCTAGAGTGATTAATTTAGAAGACTGCTTCTATGACTGCTTTTTAATGTGTATTAAAATTAATTTAGAAAAACACAGGGAAATTTATGTAGTAAAGTAAAATTCATTTCATTTACTTATTTACTCTGATGTTTTCTGATATCACTGGGATCAAACCTGAAGCTCAAGCATTAATTGTGCATTTCTTACTGTTTTATATGTATATATATATATATATATATACACACACACACACATATATATTTAATGTACCACTAACTCTGAATTTTGTGAGTTTGGAGATGCTTGATTTATGATAGTCACAAGATACCTGTATACTCATTACCATTAAGCTCCAGATAGATGCTTTCAACCTTAATTCTTAACATGGCTTCTTCATGTGCTCATGTCTAGTTACAGAGTAATTCCTCTATCTCCTTGAACAATTGTCTCACCTATTTTGCCAGCAGTTATTTCTGTGTTAAATCAAAGGGGGTTCAAGCAACTCCTCTAACTGCATTATATTTTTTACTCCATGGAGTGAGATGTGATCTCCCGTATGGACCTGTTGCCGCTCATGTAGCATTCGAAAAATCAGCCGCATCCTGTGCCCTCTGTACTCTTATAATAGTCACGTGAGTGTAGTAGTCACAAGGCACTTTTACGTTATTCTGCACATGAAGTTTATGACATGGAGATACACAAATACTACCTGCTTGCATCAGTATCTGTTACAAATTATATATGTGCTATATATTATTGAATGATAAGATAACCATTTTTTAATCTTTCACCACTCTAAAATACCTAAAAAAGGTGTTAAAAGTATCAGAAGCTGTGAGGTCACAAAGCTGCAGCAGACCAGAGCTGTGCTGACCTTCTAAAATTATGAAGTTACAAACAGTAGCATAGCATACCTGTTTTTCTTCTTTCCCATTAAGAACCTATTTACTCATCTTTCCTGATTCTGGGTTTCTTCTTTTCTGAATGATAGAGTAGATAACCAAAGGGCATCATATATACATTTCACAGGAAATATCCTCTTGAAAAATCATGAAAAGTTACACTGACATCAATAATATTGGACTGAACACTGCAGTTTAAAAATACTGAAAATTAATAGAGGCAGCTAATAGGTACCTACTGAATCTGTGAAAGATATATATAATACACATTAATAACAACAAGGGTAAATGTATGTCTAAGTCTCCCCTGGGATATATATATACATATATATATTTTTTAACATGTCACTGAATTATCACAGATGCTGTCAGTGCAACAGTCTGAGTAATTTTGTAAATAAGCATTGCACAGTTTAACCTTGAACAGAAAACTGAGTAAAATTGTTTCAGAAATGTGTAGAAAGAGCTAGATATGATGCAAAAGTCTTCAGGGTTCTAAATAAATTAGTATTTTAAAAATATGTCCTTCTGCTACATGCATGAAGGTTAATTGTCTATTATTTGCTTGATCAGCACTGCTTTTCTCCAAACAAGAAGATAACTTTTTTTTTCTAGGCGGTGAGTACTGTACAGACTCTTGTGAAAATATTTTTTCAATTATTTAAAATATTTGAGCCTTTAGCAGTACAGAATGTTTATACATCACGTAGTAAAAACACATATGTCTGAAGCTGAATCAGGTCAATGTATACACTTTTTTTTTTTAACCAGAAAGAAAATCCTGTACATTCTGTTAGGCCATTTCTGTTAATATTTTCCTGGGAAACATATGCCAAAATATTGCTGTATGACATCTTGCTACAATAGATGGCATGGACCACTGCTGGTGGTACCAATTTTACCAAATGTCTGGCAATGTTGGAGGCAGGTCATCCTGTACAGCGAAACGCGGCGGGGTGCGGGGAGGAGGGGAGCGCTGAGTCCCTCTCCAGATGGATGCGGTTGCAGGTCCCTGCCTTGCACCCCTCCGCGCTCCCCTTTCCTCTGGGGTGCRATGGGCACGGTTAGCGCGTGGGACCCAGCTTCTGCATCGCCCTGACTGACGCGCAAGGCACGCCTGCCATCGCCCTGTGTCACAAATTTAGGGCTTCTTTAATAACAGGGCTTTGGTTTTTAGATTGGCAATCACCTAAAATAGCCTCCTGAAATAGCAGCATGGCACTATATAAACTGCTTCATTGCTGAGGCGGGGGAGCTCCATCACATACTCAGAAATCACGCACAGAAATGTTTTGCTGGATGAGACCTAATAGCTGTATGAACTGATAATTTTCAAAATCTGTGAAAACTGCCCACTCTCTTCAGTGTAGGAATTGTTGTACTTATCCCAGATTTTCTAGTCACAGACCCAAAATACTAGACAAGATCCAAGTAGAAGAACTTTGCTTTCCTTAACCAGTAGTATTACGAGAGAACCACTGACCATTTTAAAATATCACTTACAGTTTGAGTGTTATGGTGCTATGCAGTTCTGAAAACAAGAGAAAACGCTCACTGGATCGTATTCCCTTGACAAATGAATTCAAAGCAGCTGTTTTCCAGAGGGCAGCCTGAGAGATGTAGGTATGTTAGTGCGCTCTACCTTCTGTTCCTTTTTTGTTGATTTTTATGTTTTTTTTTAACTAAGAAAAATCTCCAGCTTGATGGTTAAATCAAACAAACCCTTTGTTTCATTTTGTTTCCTCTCTCTTCTTTCTCAAAAATCGTTCATTTCCAGTGATAAAGAAACTCACCACAACAAACATAAGAAGAATAGAAATGGTGAGCCCTAAACACTGAGTACTTAGATCCTTTGATCATGTTGGCTTCCAATACTAAGAGCCAGTCTTTCCTATCTCTTTATACCTATACTGATACATACATGTATATCTTATTTTTTCTTTTGTGATTTATTCAAAGTAGGTGTTGCAAGTGTTCCTTTATAATACTTTTATTAAAAAAATAATATATTATGGTTACAAATTGTGAATTACAGTTGTAATTACATTATAATTAATGTAATGAAGGCAGTAATGGCAGGGCAGAGCCAGTTCAGGAAAACACTATTTATGTAACTGAAAACAAATAAAAGTGGAAAGGATGGTCACTTTATGCCACCATTGAAACTGTAGTGATACTGATTTTTCAAGCTAACAAAGAAGTTTTTCAGTATTGAACAGTCTACAGTAATAAACAAAATCTTCCAAAAAAGTGACCGGGGATGGTCCTGAAAGCTAATAGATACTTAAACAGATGCCCTCAGAAAAAACAATACACCACTGTGTGAGGCACAAGACTGGAATTCAGGCAATCAGTGAATGTTCATTTCTTCCATATGTTCTTGTGTGTGTTTTTATTTTTTTTTCAAGTCACCTATTCTCTCTAAAAGTTTATTGCATCTTCTGACATGGCAATAATATTTTCCATTGTCATGTCCACACTAACTATAAACTCCTCGGGCTCATTATGCAATTGATGACTGAAGGGCGAATTCTTAATCTTAATTTTGAAGTGCAGTGTTCCCTGTCTTGGTTGCCAGGGCAGGGTTTATCAAAGCTTATTCATCAAAATCCCATGCCTGCAGGCCACAGAGGCACGCACAGGGAAAAACTAGTGTGCAGTAAACTGCAAAGCTTACTCAAGTGCAAATCATGAACTGCCTACCCAGACTTGAGGGAGCGCTGTGCGCGAAGCACGTACCCAGCTTTCGCCCCGGCAGTGCCTGCTGAGTAACTCATTTAGAGTAACCTGTGCATTTGCACCCTTCTGCAAGAATTCTCATTTTGTCTCGGAGACCCATCGGTGCCACCGGTGGTTAGTACCTGCAGAGACAGCTGTGCTTTTGAAGTGCAGTGCATGCTACAGTTCAAAATTCACTGTCCTGATTTACAGAACAGCAACTCTTTCGAAATAAACAAACCTGTGTCTGGCCCTGAATTCTTAAAGATACCTCCTTCAGCCAAGGAAAGTGATTTAATCCTTGCAACTTTAAGGAAGATGTCCTATAAAGGCATGCCATATGCTTTTATTTGTCCACTAGGATTTTAAATCCCTTGACTAAGCTGAGGCTGCCGTATGGGCGAAACCAGGCTGGGAGGGGTGTTCCCCTGGAATGAAGTAGAGTTATACCCAGGTATTTCGGCCTAATGGTTCCCTGGTCSCCTCTGTAGCTGTGGCATGTCTGCTCTGTGAAGTCCAAGCCGGCTGCAGGACAGTACGCCTGGGAATCCCGATTCCCATGCCTTGTCATACCGCAACACCTGGACTTCCCTGTGAGTGGATAATCTGTCCTCTGGAGGCTTCTTCCCCCCCAAATTCAGTTCGAGATTACTAATTACACTTAATGAGAAATACTAGAGAAGCTACAGTYAGCGAGGGCTTCTCTGTTTACTTGCTTCACAGAGTCTTGAGCAGTTTTATCATGACACTATCCACATGATGAGATATTTTCTACTTTTATTTGTCAGAAATAACCCATGGATTTTGATGTATTAATCTTTATGTTCACAGTAACCACTCTATTGATTTCTAATATCAAAGCAGACTATTGGCCTGCTTTATTTATTTATTTCCCCTCCCCCCCGCTATGTTAGACAGCCTGGAATGCCATCTGCTACTGGGATTCTTATCCCTTAAACTAAATGTGTAATTCAAGTATACAATACAGTATTGTACTTCTGTCATTTTAAACTGAACAGCTGCTGGGTACAAAAGATATACTCCAACAGTGTTGTTTTAAGTATGTTATCTATTAAATATCAATGAAGCTATGCATTGTTTAGCACCATTATCAAAGATGAGATTTTTCTCCAAGTAATCACACTCTGGGAAATAAACAATCTGCAGCACATTTGATAGCATCCAAACCAAGGTGTGGAATTTCATTAGGCTGTTGGGTGTATCTAATGTTCTCATTTATCAAAGCTTACAGAACAAAGAGGTTCGTTCACTTGAAATGGGAGGTCTCAGTACTTAAAATAGAAATACTACGGAAAAATGTGAAACAATTCAGGCTAAAGAGGGAAATGGGAACTACRGCAACATAAACTCTTGAATGAATTAAATAAGTAATGAGTAAAGAACGTCTTCTATCTTTATTTGCTCTAATTATTTCTTGAGACAAATGGTTAGTTGACTGGAGGATTTAAACAAATTTAAACAAATTGTATCCCTGTACTCCGCACTTTAGCAAATGTTTTAATTAAGAATAACTTTTGTACAAGGCATGTTTGGTATAGGTTAAAAAAAATCAACATTTCAACTCAAACAAAAAATTCTCTCATCAGCTTGCTTAATACATGCTAGTCGGTCTTAACCTGGGCAGGATTTTAGGAGTTTCAGTACGGTAAAAAACTAATGGAAACTCATCAGTATATACTGTCATATGTAACATGTGGGCATATGTCATATCTTGTTAGTGTATCAAGACCTATGTTCCAGAAAGAATATCTGGAGAATTTTGTAAGTGAGTGTTATTCATAAAGAGAGCTGCATATTAATCTTCTGGACAAACAAATCTGATTCATTAGAAACTGTAGCCCCGAGAGAGAGAAAGAAGAATGGGAGATAGCTGGAAGAGGAGATTCCATTAATCAACATCTACAGTTAGTTTACAATTGTTTTGTCAGAAAATAAAGTAGGGAGTTGCTCCTCTGCAAAAAACAAAAGCTTTAAAGGACTGCTAAAGCATTGTATTAACTAAAGACTGGATGTAAAATATATGAACAGTCCTTGGAGCCAAGATTAGAAGTGTGTCTTGTGCCACATGCTTTAATCAATGTGATACAGAATCTTGCTGTCTCTGTGGCCAAATAAATCCTCAATTAAAAAAAAAACAAAAAACCTTACACAGAAAGCAGAAAAACACCCTGCACCCTGTCTTTCATCATAGTGGGGGAGCTGTAGCATGCTCCTGAGATGTAAATTTGAATTCTTTCAGGCTGAAAATGCCATTGAATATGTCCTTTGCATGCAGGATTAGTGATTTGTCACCTGAGCTACCATTTAAAAGCAGGGCATTTCCACAGCTTCTTCCTTCAGGCAGGTTGTTGAATGCAAGTAGCCCAGGGCTGCTGTTTCTGCTGTGATTCACTCCCTTACAACATGGAGACGGTGCTCAACCCACATGGAAAGCAACACTTGCTGCTCCAGAAAAAGTCTGAGTGATGAATGCATAGGCATCCATAGACACCAATTTAAATGTTTTTGAGGATTTTCAGAACTGGACTCCTGACATTAGTTTTCTCCAGTTCTACCTAAGCTACTTGTTAGGGACCTTAATTTATTTGAGAATCTGAAAGATTATAGCCCAGATCTTCAAAGTCATTTAGGCATCTGAATCCTCCTGTTTCAATGAGAGTTAGGTACTGAAGTACCTTTAAAGACCTGAGCCTAAATGACTTGTTTTAACATGATACAGAAAGCCTCTGTACAGCAGGAAATTCAGTTGAAGTCTCCTGAGGCTAGTGCTGTAACCCCAGCATCTTCCTCTCGTTGTCCCTATGCAGCTCTCAGGTGAACTTCCTCTGATACCTGCGAGGCTAGTCAACTCTAGGTGGGCAAGAAGTTATTATCATTTGTATTACAAAAATACATATAGCACTTTTGGGTACCAAATGTTGTTCCATGAATTGAGAAAGCACAGAGCAAAAAAATCTCATCTATGCCTGTGAGAGTTTAGGTCATGATTTTCAAAGTACTCTGAAGGAATTAGGCACTTATCTGTGACTGAATTTCGATGAGATTTGAACAGCTAGGAGACACCCTTAGGTTTCTTTGAAATCCCCATCTGAAAATCTTTAAAACAGAATACAACAGTGGGGAGTAAAGCCTGACAGGTTTGGTAGGTAGGACTGGCCAAGACTGAAGTGAATATATTTTTCCTAGAGGAGCTGAGACAAATCTGTGCATAAGTAGAAATACACAATTTTATTTCGCAATGCCTGTGAACACTTGAACGTGCAACTGTGGTTGGCTTCCYGTTTGTGGCGGCCCAGCGGCCCAGCCAGGTGCCGCAGAAAGCAATGGCAACCTTGTTACTGATTTAGATCAGTAGAATCTGAAATCCTGAATCAGGAAGAATCCGAACCTTAGTCCAGGAAATATTCCACAGGAACAGGCGGGGGGGAAAAAAAAATCTGTTTTAGGAGAAAATCGAAAACAGTGGCATTAACTGACTGATGCAGAAAGTTGTTGTGGCCTTGTTTTCAGTTTCAGCATAGCCGAAAGAAAATGACATTGCTCCAAAGATAAGGCCAGAGAACAGAAATGGTTTTGCACACCCTCTGCGTGAGCTTTCAGGAACGAATTCAGCRTGCAGACAAGTGAGCGGTGTCAGCGGAAGCTGCGTTTGCCCTGAATTTTTGCCCCGAGTTTTTGTCTCGGGCTCTTTGGCTGCATCTGCTCTTTCTTAGGTGCTGACCTGTGCTTGAAGCGGCGCTGAGCCCGCCCGAGGCGGGGAGGTGGAGGCGGGTAGCCCGGTGTCCCGGGGGCCGCAGCGGGTCGGGAGTTAGGCGAGGGGCTGGAGAGTGTCTTCAGGGAAAACCCAGGCAGTCTGGGTGTAATAAGCAACAAAGCCTTAAATCCAGAGGACCCCATTAGCGCTTGATGTGCCCTTAAAAGTATTAAGGCCTAACAACACCACAGACTACTCTATATTTTAGCTGTAAGATGCTCAGGGGTATTAGGCATAAAGCCAGCATGGGAATCTGCCATGTGTTAAAGATTATCCTGTTTGTAACACGTAACCGCTCCTTACCAGCTTTCCTCCCTTAGGTATCTTCCATGTTACAGTGGTCGATTTTAAAACAAATACAACAATTATGACTATGAAGGCATGAAAGTCTCTTGGAGTTTGGTTTCGTTCTGAAAATGAGCAAAAACTAACAATATACGGCCTGCGTAAGCAAAATAATAAATGATTAATGRCTGCTTCAAATAGTGTAATTCTTAAGGTTTCAAATATTTTACTGGAAAACTATATTACACTTTTAAAAGCTCAAAAATATAAATTTAAAAAGAAAATTAAAATAAAAAACATTTGGTTGTCRGTATGATGAAATGAGATATTTTGACATTTATAGAAATTGCTTACACTTATAAAACAAAATTCCTGTAAAACTGACTTGACTTGTGTAGTGTTTAATTTTYCAGAGACATCAGTAGTCTGTCAGTATGTTCCACTGGAATGTCAGAGATGCATATTAAAAATAGTAAATAACATGCTTACAAATGTAACCAACTGAAACAAAGCACCAATAATATAATAACAAATGACACCTAATGGTAATTTTTTTGGCATAATGTAAAGTAACAATCAAGTATTGTTTACTGTTCTGTGTTTTTACCATTAAGTGAAAAAGTAATTTCTGTGCTCTGCACAATAAACTTTTGGAAGGGAGCAAAACTTTTTAATAGCTGGTTTCAAATGATGAAAGGAGCTCATTCACCATGAGCTAAGATAAAGCGTGCGCGTTCACAATCATTACAGGTTGGCAAGTTGCAGAGTAGTCATTTAAATATAATGAGTCCTATCCAGGAAAGAGGAGAAGAAAATTTTGTGGTGTTATGGACTGGAAGAGTATAACACAAACAATAATAACCGCCTTTTTGATAAATTAGTTTTCCTGTGTTTGTAATATGACTATATGGGATTTTTACAATTTGAAAATATAAACTCGCAGGATTTGTAAGGCATAAAGGTAAACTTTCCTYGCGACCGCTTATTCCACAGCTGCTCACCTCGGCGTTTGTGGATGTCTCCTCGGGGGKGTACGGCACTGAGCGCCGACGGCAGCGGCTCCCTGCYGCTGGGCAGGTGTGGGGCAGCCCCGGGCAACAGGCTGCAGCAGGGGCAAAGGGTCTGGGGCTCCTTCGACCCCCTGATGAAGAGGGCCAGCAAGCACCGGGCCCTCTTCCCAACCGCTGCCTYGGGACGCTGGAGCTGTAAAACACTGATCCCTCCCTAAAAGCGACTTGTGTCTTCTGTGCAGTGCTAGCTGGAGTGATGTCTGTGCAGTTCCTTCACAGCCCTTTGCGTAATGATAGTTTGAAGGAATAGTCAATATAATTTGACATATAGCTGGTATAAGCCAGCTTTCTTGAATGCAGAGGGTAAGAAAAACCCTAAGATTTATTTAGTCAGAAAATGCTACTTCGCTGAGCCCAAAGTCTTGCATTCAAAACATCTTGATGAACTTTCTCTTCCTCCAAGGCACAATTCCTGTGGAGCTCTCCCTGAGCTCCTCAGGGGTGTTTTGGGTACAGCCAGGTCTGTGGCTTAGAAAAAGTTTTCGAAGAGAGCTTAAAAAAAAAAAAAAACCTGTGTGAGATAGAAAAGCAGCTATTTTGTCCACATTGTTTTTGAATAGCTACGGTCAATAAATAACCATTAGTAAACCAGCAACAGTAGAGAGCGTGTAAAAATATTCATGCATGGTACTTGTCTTGAATTCCAAACATACACTCATGAGAGAGGAAGAGCTGTCAGACCCATCATACATTGACCTTTTTGCATCCACCAGCGTACAGACATATCMTATCTGGGGGAAGAGCGCGTCATACGCGGTACAGGAAGGGAGGCGACTTGGCAGGAGGGTGCTTGATTTCAGCTCTTACATGCTGTGCGGCTGCAGCGCTCAGAATAGCACCGGGGTGAATCTGTGAATGACTGAAATTTCTGGGGAGCTTTGGAAACACTGAGGTAGCTAACGTCACCTGCGTCCACCCCCTTGCTCCTATTCTTTGTGCTGGAAAGAGGCAGGAGGTGCTTGGAAATGGGGCCGCGCCACACGTGTTGTTTCGTAGATGCTTTTCTGACAAAAACGCTGCTAGTGACAGAAATCCTAAGAAGAATTTCTATTTTTGTTTTATTCTGGTAGTAGCTGCTAATGTGTTTTTAACCATCTGGAAGGGATTAAGGAAGTTGTGCTGTTGCAACTGCTAAAATGTACCATTTCAGGCTTTTTATTTTATTTTTATTTTTGGTGAAGAAACTACCTTTCCAATCTCTTGTTAGTTACAACAATACTAATTCAAAGACTGTTGAGATTATGCATCTTTTGATTTAACTAACTGTGTCAGAATGCAAGGACTACATTTGGTATAGCCACGATGTTATATTTAATTAAAGACATTGCTATCGTGATCCTTAGCACTATGGATTAGTGCYAGTCTCTCAGATAAAATGAAGCATACTAATTGTAAGCTGATTTACTGGTTGTCTTCACGCAACTAGATGGCACTGCTATTTACACCAAATGCGGTCAAGTATCCTTTTAATACAGACATGGATTACACACATTAAGCTCAAGACAACATAATCCAAAAGCACACTAAAATGTAACAGAAAGCCTGACAAAATCTAAAACAGCTGTTACGTGGCTACAAATTACTTCTGCAGCCTCTCCTAAGAGTTTTAGTGAAATAAATGGGATGATAAAGAACTAGTCAAGGAAAAAAACCACAAAGCCTCAGAACGATGACAGAACGACAAAATTACAAATTTTAAACTGTTGCAGAGAGGTATTTGTATATTAGTATTTTTTGCTTTCAAAAAAGTTTTAAAAAAACTAATCATAGTGTAAATGTATACCTGGTTTGCTGTAACCCAAACCCTGAAGAGTTTTGTCTTTGGCTCCAAAAGTTGGAGCATATTTAGAATTCACTTAATTACTCATATCTATTCTGATTTTATGTTTCTTTTGTTGCTTGTTTGAAAACATCAATGACCAGCAAAATCTAAGACTGCTCTATCATGGGAATTTAAGGAATGAAGAAAGCTGGTATTATTATAGCATGTTATCATTTGGATTTTATTTACAGGGCAGACAATTTAAACCAGAGAAATCTGAGTATTTCAAAACATCTTTCTAAAAAACCAAGAAACAAAAAAGGTCTCTCTCTCTATGTATATATAGTGTGTGTATGTATACACACACACACACACACACACACACACACACAAATTATCTCTGTTTGTCTACAGAATGTGGTATAATAACTAAGTTGAAAATGATGAATATTTATGACCTGATTTTGGTCTCATTCTAATCATTGAAACTTTGCTAATGGAAGGAAGGTCAAGTTCTTGGCATAAAACATGCTATTTTCTTTGTTAATGGATTTACAGAAGCTCAAAAGGCAGACTGATTCCTGCCATATAGTTTGTTATTGTCACTTTTTTTTCCAAGTCAGTCAAACCTCTTAGGGTAGTAGTAGCTAGCCTTATCTATTTACTTTACAGGTTAGTGTGATCTTGAGGAACATTTGAGGATTTTATCAAAACTAGATGTTCAGGCTTTCCAGTAGCTTTTGTTTACTTGTTTTGCAGTTGATTTTGTTTCTTTTTTTCCTTTTCTTCTCATCTCTTATATTTGCCGTATTTCCGATGGTGTCAATTGACAAAAAATGTCTCTTTAAGTGAAGATCTGTAGGAGGATTATTTAGGAAAATAGCCTTTATTTTTAGTGACCAGTTCAAAAAGAAAAGTAGGGACGGAAAAGGTTGTGTTTCTACATTTGGAAGTGATTTAATAAACTTAGTAGTAACTCTGTTTTGATAAAAAAGGCATACTTTCAGAGGTCAGGTTATTAGATTCAGTGTTCATAATAAAATCATCAGTGAAGAGGAGTCAGGAAACTGGATCACTGAAGTCAGCATTCCTCAGTCCATGTAAGACATCAAGATGAATGACTTCAGGTTTAAAATCTGAAAAACATAAAAATAAAAAAGCCCCCCCCCCCAAAGCCTATGGTCGCATTTCCACTAACAAACAGGCAAACAATGAAAAGGATGGGAACAAAAATAAACTAACCAACAGTTTATCTTGTTTTCATCTAATGAAAACCCTTGTAGTCACACTACAGAAGATGAGCATTGCTTTTTATTGGTTTGGTTTTGGCTGGGTGGCCACTGGATTTAAAGGCATGTTTGTAAAGCACTGCTATGAATTCCTTTTTTTTTTTTCCTGCACAGTGATGGCACTGAGAGACCACAGACTCACTGAATTGCTACATGTACTTCAGAAGTCTCATTTTTTGAGCAAATATATTAGTATATCTCATAGGAAGTTGTGAGTCTCAATTAACAAACTCATTAATATTTGCAAATTGTTTTGACGTGTTCAGATTATGTGAGCATAAATAATAATGTTACTTTTTGTGAATATAACCCATGTTTCCCTTGATGGAAGAGTACAGTCTTATCTTCAACTGTTATTCTTAAAATAATGTTTCTATTGGTATAAAATAAATGAAGTTTGGAAGTGAAAGCAACTCCCAATATTGCTGCCAATGTTACTTACTATTTTTATCACTATCTTCCTTGCTATTCTCTGCTGCTATGTATATTATCTCTTTTGAAACACTACAGAAGTATCTTCCTCTTGCAGCAAATGAAAAATGGGCATTCAGATATCACAGTGTTGAGGACCTTAAACATACCTGTTTGGAGGCAAAGGCACGCTCCTGCAGATAAAGAGCCAAATGTGCTAACAGTTCTTTTCAAGCATGAGCCTGAAAATGAGAATGTCTCAAAGACACAGTCACTAAGCTACTGCCCTTATCTCTCAGTAAGCATTTCAAATTTGTGTTGGATTGACAGAGATCAACAGCAATTGCTATTTTTTATTGATTTGACCTGGAAAGACTACCTCAAACCACCTGCAGTATGTTAGACAACTTGATTTTCACCTGTTAAAGTTATTGCACTTAGTAGACCTTACTGTTTCCGTATTTTTTATTCTGTGCTGAAAGGTGTTGAGGAGACATGAGTTGTACTTGGTTTAGTGAAAACTATTGCATTACTGCAATTCATTCAGTTCTAGTAAAAGAACTGATTCTGGCCAGCAGAAACAAGAAATATCTTTTCTGGACATGCTATTTGTTCACTCACTCTACCAAGCTCTGAAATCTTGCATAATTTGTTGGAAGAGCTGTGGAGTTGTTGACTACTACCTCTATGGAAGAGTGACTAGTTAGGGCCTTGGGACACAGCTCACAGGCAAAAAAGCCACTCTCATAAACAGGACTTTTAAATGAGTTGAGTTTATAAATACCGTCTGGATTTCAGAGTGCTTTGGCGCTGCCTCATCAGCAGTATCAATACTCTTGTCCTGTGTTCTTTATTCTTAAAACCAAGCTTTCTCCTCTTCTCAGCACCTGCAAATCTGTTCTATTTTTCTGCCGTTGATCTATTTCTTCCTGCTTTAGATGCTTTGAGCAATTAAAAAGTTTAACAAACCAGTCAAAAAAAAAAAAAACACTAAAGGTCATAACATGCATTGTAGGAATTAAGGAACACCACAGTTTTAGCTGTACTGTGGAAATAATTATCTTTTTTTCCTCTCTTATTTTTGTCTAGGAATTCTCGCAAGTGTTTTATTTAGCCATGACTAAAAATAAAAAATTCTCACTTCTTTCAATATAGAGTGACTATGGACAGTGCTTCTCCATGGCTCATGACGGTTTGTGAAGCATGTATAATTTTCCTCTCAATGAGCCAGCTATTAGGTCTACTACTGATTAAAGATTTCAACTTCTCCATACAAAATTTATCTTTTAAGGAAGAATGTATGTTATGCTATGATGGAACACAGTATTTATGCAAAATTTWTATGATATCTAATGTTCTAGGTAAAAAGAGACCATTTCCTTTCTATTATATTGTTTTCTAAAGTATGTGCAGATAAAATGCCCAGACATTTTGTGATCTCCATTAAATAAAAGCAAGCTAATAGAATGCTTACCAATTTTGATATGTTAATATGCTTTTACCTACACATAACTTCAATATATCTTCAAGGCAGGGAGATAAGCACATGGCAGCAGCATCAAGAGAAATCAGTGGGGCCTCTAGACTTAGTAATGTACTCTCAGTAATGGGTGCACAATGCAGCTAGTCTAYGGCAAATTAGTACAGTCTTATCTTTTAGTATGAGAAAAAAAATCCTGCCCCAAATATTCTGCACAATAAGTGATAATTGTATAGAAATATACAATATAATAGAGACTGGATGCAGACTTCTATGTATACACTTTGTTTTTGTATGGGCCACCTGTAAAATTAGATACTTCAAAAGAATGTGCAATTTACAGAACTATTGRTGTTCCTCATCAGACACCTTGGATTTGTAGATATTTTTCTGTCCCCTACCTTCTGTGATGCAGAAGTTGAAGTCTTATTATCCTGCACTAAAAGCCTAAGGGAGAGATTCCATTTTGAAAGAAGCACCTTCTCCTAGTAACTCAATCGCCAACAAGATTCGTACAAAAGATAAATTGTCAGATAATCAAAGATGCTTCTTTTGTAAAATTCCACAAGAACAGTGGGCAAATAATCCACTGGAAGATAAAACACCTATTACCAGCACAAAGTGTAAGTCCCTCTAAGCAAGGTTTTGCCTGTGTGAATGACTGATACCATCTGGAAGCAGAAGATTGACAAGCTGGAAGGCAGTTAAAGATAACAACAGGGCACCTGAGAATCACTGAGGGAATTTATCACTGTCACCGTTTGTGATAAGTAGCACACTGCAAGTGTTTGGGTTTTTTTATTCTCATCCATTTTAACTCTCAAACTTGTTTTGCGTGCAGCTGAAGCAATGGGTAGCAATGGATATTTTTCTCATAGTACAGTCCTACTGACTTCAAATATGTCTCATTAATGTAGTTGCATTTTACACAGCTAAACAAATACATTTCACAAAAACCTCTGTCGTTAATGTTGTCTAAACTATAGAAAAGAGAGATTATCACATAAAACATGCAGGCTCTTTGCAGTCAAACTTAATTTTGACACATTCTTGCTAACTTGCAGTACAGATAGCATAGTTGTATTTCTAGTAGCTCTTCCTTTACTCTAAAGGAAGTAGTTTTATTATTTTTATTTCTTTTACATTAAGATTTGTGTTAAACTTTTAATGTAAGGAAGTTGTAAAGGAGATGAAAAAATCCAGAGGCATGGGCATCTTCTACTTATTTAAAGAAAACACACAGTAAAATATGAGGCACTGCAGGTGAAATTCACCCATACGCAGAAAACTGATTCAAGATCTGTGTGCTCATTTAATCCCACCTCAGTTCTCAAAATAGAGCATGGTGGGAGTTGTGATACATGAAGTGGCAGATTGGAGATATGGCTGTGAACAAATCCTGAACTCCATGCTGCCTGGTGAATCCTGTTTTGCTTCGGGTTTTCTGTTTTGTATCCTAATCTTGATTTTTAGTGTTGCCTCGATATAATATGATATTATAACTTCATTTGTAGATTGAACTGTATTCCATTTAGTAGCAGGGGCTTGATGCTTAGTGGAAAATATGTCTGAGAAAGCAAGGTAAAGTGATAAAGGGTCATAAATGTTCAGCCACTCTCTCCCACAGAGGCACTTTTTTTCTATTAGCAGGTTCACTGATGTGAACGGTTCCTTGCATTGGTGCTGAAGGAACACAGCAAGAAAAAAAATTCCCCAAATGTGCACTAGAGCTAAAATGGGACAGAAAATATCTTAAAGGAAACCTAATTTTTAAGGAAGGGAATGCATGCAAAATTTTTTTAAAAGACAGTGTCTGTCCTGCCCTGATCRACCTAAGTCTTAGAGCTAAGGCAAGAACAAACCAGTGAGATAAAACTGTGCTATTGCGAACTTTCCCTGCCTTCTCTTCTTGAACATCTGTAGCCTTGAGTGCATTTTAATCCTGAACTTCCTTTGGGTTAGCGACTCCTGTGCTAAGTGGTGTCCCATGGTTTCCTGCCTGCCTCACCTTATTCAGAAGGTTAATCAAGGAAAAACTTGACAGAGCAGGTTGGGCAGTTTGGATCACTAGTTTTGGGGCTGTAAGAAGAATCGTATCCATGAGCCCGTCCTTCTGCACCTCTTGCCCTTTTCTACCTTCTTGCCATTTCTGCCACTTGAACGTTTTTCCTTTCCTCCTGCTGCCCTCAAGTACGCTATCATCCTGCACCTCTTTCCCCTGCTTACTCACAACCATCTACATTTCAGCAGAAGCCAGCAGTGCGATTCCTTTTCCTCCTGAATACCGGGGATAATTCAAAGCTCAGGAAGGCAGTCTCTTTGCCAACTGACAGCAGCGCATGGAGCCTTCAGAGGAGAGCTTGCAAGGAAAATCACTCCCTGTAAATCCGGGCTGAAGCACTGTCAGTCACGGCAGATGATGCCCTGTTTGCACATAGGGGCTGTGCACGTGTTCATTGAGGATGGATATGTCAGAGAATTTGGTTGTTGTATTTCAGCTTACTATAGCTGAACTGAGATTTTTTAAAGGTTAATAATTTGCCGATATTTGAAGCAGCAGAAGGCCTTCCTGATGTCAGAAGAATTCCCTCACCCTGCATACCTTTTCTAAATTTCCCTTAAAATCAAAAAAAGTGTGACATATCTAAACTAAATCAACCTGTTAAATATCACGCACACTATGCTGATTTCAGTGTTATCACCCCAATCTCATTCTCAGAATGAGATATCTGAGTTACTTTTAATTTAACTTGATTCTCCCCACCCCTCACTTTGAAAAACCCTCAATGACCAGAAAGTTTCAGCCTGAAAAGTTTGTTTGGCTAGGTATAATAAATGCAACAGGGTGTAAGACACAGGTACTATTATATACCCAGTCAAGAGTAGTAGTATAAACATACTAGACTTTCACAGTATGGAAACTTATGTAACAAAGCATTGGATGTATTTTGCGACTTTGTCCTAAAAAAATGAATGCTAGCCATAGTCTTTTGTAGTCATACACCATACAAGATCCCATCATGTAAAAGATTTTTGGTCAGTCCTGCAATATATAGACAGTGCCTTAAAGTAGCTGGTATTTGAAGAATGATGGGATAATTGTATCAGTTTCGTTCGTGACCTTACCTGCCTCACAGAGCTGCTTTTCAAGTTCTGAAGCAAAGACCTTAACTAGACAAGAGGAAACTGGGTATTATTACATTCCTGTGAGCTCTGTATGATTGTCAATTAAGGGGAATATATGGGTAATGGCTTCCAGTTGTACCAATTTGTACAAAATTCTGGTAAAATGACAGCAGAACATAGGGCATCCCCTACAATGAGATGTAAGAGACAGAGCGAGGGAGATGAAAATGAAGGAAGAGAGAAAGTCCTGAAAAAAACCAAAGCACCGCTCTGACCACAAAGGAATAGAGCCCCAAAAGCCAAACTGCTTTCAGGAGAGAACGCAGGCACTGGGGTAGAATTGTATTAGAAACAATAGCAATCCTAATAAAATCTTAATCCTTTGACTAAAAGTCAGGTTATTTTGATTTAGGGCTTTGATTATTTTAATTTGAATTGAATGCTATTTGCTCCAAGGAAGAAAAAGAACCCCTCCTAACCTGTATTTTACATCAGTATTTCACCTGTATTTCACCTTGGCCTCCTGGTCTCTCCGCCATCCAATCTATTTCATTATAAGAATTCATTTTTAAAATCTTTATTTTTCATGTTTAATAATCTGAAAAGAAGAAAAATCTAACTTGATATTCCATGGCCTAGTGAGCAGAGTCATTACAGCTGATCAGAAAGAATTTAACAATCTTCTATTAAAATGTTTGAAGGATATTCATTTTCTTCATCCTSCACAGCAAGGCGAAGCCGAGAAAAGCAACACAACGTTTATAATAAGGCAAGTTATTGTAATTTGTAAGGGTTTTCCAAGGYGTTCCTGACGCAGAGAACAGCAGGCTGGTCTCTGTTGGTAGCCTGGCTCTCGAAGTGCCTTGTTTTAGTGCTAAAGCGGGTCCCTGCAGTCCCAAGATGGTCTGTCGTTGCTTGTGGCAAGGGCAGGCAAAGGTGATGGCGAGGGACAACACGCATGGGAATGGGTTGTGTCAGATGAGACTTGTTTTGTTTTGTATTCCCTTTCCGTATGAATCCTCTGCTCCTTGTGTCTAGGGTGGAAGGTTCTGACGTGGTTCAAATTTTTGTGTTACTTAATTACTTGAATTATGTTTTTTTGCCCATTTCTGTGCTTTGGTTCCATGCCCTGCCTGGCTTGGAGAATGTAAATGAGCCAAAAGCAGCTCCCCTGCTTATCAAGGTTATCGGTGCCTTCCTTAGCCAAGGGGCAAGCTTCCTAGTGTTTTGAAACGCTGTCTTTGCTCAAAATGTTATTTGTCCTAAGGAGAAATGTGCTAGATTTATCTGTTACAAGTGATCTTGTGTTTTCTTTCTCTCTCAGTCTCAGTGATGGTTTTCACACAGAAATATATAGAGGTTTAGCAGCCCACGTGTCTTCATAGTACTTTCTGTATGAAAGAGTGTTTGTATTCTGTGGAAGGAACAATTAGGTGTATATATGTTTATATATATATATGTATATATATCAGTTTAGTTCTTTGTGTGCACGATTAATGTTTTGTTGCTGCTAGTTTGTGTTTACTTAGAAGCAGTTTTGGAAGTAGCTATTACTTATGACAAATTAATGGGAAAATATGTATGTGAGTAGTACCACGCAAATGAAGAAAATTGTATAGCCTTAAAGCTGAAAGAATTATGGAAAAATGTTAGTAAAAATCACTGCCACCATTACTGAAAAAGAATTATCCACCCAGTTCTTTTAGCTGCCAAGTGAAACAATGAAATGATAAAGGTGAGATGATTATGGTAATTTATCTCTCTAGTTATCATTTAAATATGAAATCTATATAGCTCCTAAGATTCACAGGTCAAGGGCTTCTTCCTCTAGACCTCAGAAAAGGCCCAATCACATTTTTTGGCAAAAGAAAGATTCCTATTGCTTTCAATAATCAAATATGAGTACAGGGGCATAATCTATTGGTATCTAGATACTTTCACATTTTGGAGTATATTGTCTACTATGACATTCTGATAAGTCAAACAATACAAAAAATACACAAAAATGATCTATATGGTACATCATGTCATGATAAATTCCCTCTTTTCTGATGAAACATTTCTTCCCTGGTATAATTCTTTTGGATTCAAAATATTGCTTTCTTTTGTTAGTCAGAAATTAAATAATCTTGTAGTACCAAAAATATATAGCTCCCTATAAGAGATATAAATCTCAGTTTTTCTTTCTAKTTGCAAAAGGGCAAGTTAAGAGCAATTCCAATGACGGCAGTGGTGACACATTTAAAACTGAYGTAATTGTTGGAGGAATTAACCCTGTAATATATTTCAGAGACACCAAGCATTCAGGAGCTACAGAAGTAGGCATAATAATCATATGTACATGAAATATTGTGGTTAGTGATTAAAATAAATGATTAGGAGTCAAGACTGCTTGACTCTATTCTTGGCTCTTACACCAAGTCATTTTGGTGAACTTGAGCAAGATATTTTTCTTTTTCTGTTCTGTTTACCCAGCCATAATATCTTCAACCCACCTTGCAGTGGCTCCTATTGGACCTTCTGGCGAGAGAAGGCCAGCAGGACTCACGTCACCTCCGATCCCATCATTCCTCCCCTGGTCAGGAGGGAGGACTCCTCTGTCCCAAACCCTGGTGGCAGCCCCATAACTCTGCAGCCTGCTGCCACAGTATGTCAGGGTTATACCTGCCCCTCCGAAAGCTCTAAATTTCCAACGTACTATTTTCATGTTGCATGGAGGTAACTATGGTGAAATACCACCAAGCGCATATAATATGACAGAACAACACAATACTCTGACTCTATCCAAGATGATGTATCGTATGTGACATGTCTTCAGGGGCCCTGAGAAAACGATGCAACATTGTCAATCTGTTTGGCTGGTTTTCATTTTATCCAACAAAAGTAGCACTTTCCYAGCTCTAACTAGGAAAGAGGTGTCGGCTTCACCAAGATTCATTAGCTGGAGTAGGACTGTTTTGCTAGGCATGTATTTACAAGCCTACAGCTGCAGTTGTGTCTGGCTCTGTTTGCATTGCTCAAACAGTGTAATGAAGCCGAGGAGGTCTACATAAATTATTTTGGACAACGCATTCTTGTAGATTAAAAATGAATTGAATTGTTCCTTCCACAGAATAAAAACTCTTTCATATAGAAAGTACAATGAAGAAATGCATGCTGCTAAAAAACTTAGACATAAAAGCTAGGTAAATGCAACCTTAATTGTTGTTTTTGGTCCAGTTCAGATCAGACAAGTGACTTCACAAAGGAGACCAGTATGACCATCATCTCTTGCTGGCATTACTTCTAGCAAACTCATCACAGGCAAAGACTGGGGATCCCTGTGTTGATGGCTGACACAACCAGTTTGCATCAAAATGAGGCCATGAAAGCACAAATTCTGCTTTGCAGGGGCATTGTGAACATGGAAAATAAAAGTCCTTTTGCTGGACAGGGCTTGTTCCCCCCCAAAGCTCTGATGGTGGTACAGAGTTTGGCATGATTTCATGTATCAAATGCTTCCTGCTGGGAATAGGTTGTGGTCACCAGGACGGCTAGCATATTCCAGAAGCACCAGGTTCCTTTGAAACAAAATGAAAATGCTTTCCTGAGCACAGGGAGGCTTTGCTCTTCAGAAAATAGCAGTTTTGCAAATATTTTGAGCATTGAAGGTGAAAACAGTGAAACAACTAGGAATGTGGAAGTGAAGGTCAATATTCAGATTCAGTACATAGAAGAACTCTTTTGCTAGGGGAATCTGGCCCACCATGACCAGCATCATTTTTTTTTTCTCTGAAGAAGTAATGAAGCAATGAACATGAACAGTAGGAAAAAAGAAAGAGAATGCTTAAGAAATTAGCAGTGTCAGTAGTAATATATTGGTGAAACCAGTTTTTCTGATAAACATTATTGATATTCAAAAAGTAAAATAAAATAATATCAATTTGCAAAAAGAAAAGCAATACAGACTCCCTAAGACTCAATCCCACAGAAATAAAAAAGAAATATTCAGAAAGAAGATGTCCCATAAAGTTAAAATTAATTTAGGTTTGTTCTGAGCAACCCAACCCAAGCAACCAAACCAAAACAGATGCATACTGAAAAAATTACAGATTAACTTTTACAGTCTAGTGAAATGTCAGCTAAAAATTAAAGTTATGCACCCAACTCCTAGCCTCTCACATTCAGCTAAGCCAAAGCTTTGTTGTTTCCCACTTCATCTTTTTCCTCCAGTGAATTTTCTTTCTTAGTATCAAGCAGAATCAAGGGCGGTTCATGAGTCACATGTATACAGCTGCTGATATGCATAAATATTTGAAAAGTTATCTCTTCCACCCCAATACTAGAACACTTCTCACGCACACTAATTTTTGCCTCTAGGTATAGTTCACTTGAGTCAAGGGGACTTTTCAAGATTCTGTCAGGGAAATTCAAGGCACGAAATTCCTGGATCAGGGCTTTTGTCAACATTCAAAATCCATAACTTAGAAAGGTTTCAGATCTTTCAAATGTATTCAGAACAGATTTCATCCTAGCATTAAGAATTTCTAGAATACATTTGGGTTCTTTTCCAAATTTATAATCTGGGTCTTTTTCCATCTGTTTCAGATGTACTCTAAAGGAAAATCAAAAGGCCATATTAATAAATATGTTAATTTTGAATAGCTAAAATAAAGCTGAAAATAGTAGGTTACAACTTTAAAATCCAGTAATAATATGACTGATAGCATGAAATTTGATGGATCAGTTTATGTATTTTGCCAATAGGTGGTGCTACTATTTTTGCATTCAGTACTAATCTATTGCAAATCATACCATCTGCTCAGACATTCATGAACATGAAATAGTCTGATTTTTAATAGTTTTTCCCAAAGTAAAATGACACATGGCTATGTTATAACTTTAATGGCAACAAATAAAAGCGGATATAACAGATCTGGAAAACATGATCTTTTTCATAGTTAGATATAAACTTTCAAAAAGCAGTCATGTAGCAAGATAAAGGAAAAAAGGAAAAAAAATACACTTGTGCATAATTTTGTTTGTATATATCCCACCTGTGACTCTGATATGAGTACTTTTGCTGACGATTTTTGGTAGTCATGTGAAAAATATCTTTGTCTCAGGGAAAACCTGCTACAGCACGCACAAAAGAAAATCAGAAAAGATGAGGAAAAAAAAAGCTAAAAAGTATGCATCCAGAGTGAGGATTCATTGGTTTCATTTTAATTTTGTTATCCAGCTGTGTACAATATAAAACTGCTAATGTTACCTTATGGAGTTTGACATTTTTCTCTGCAATATTCAAAAAGTAGGTAAGTGGCGGAGTGCTTTGTAACACAAGAACAGACAGGTACCCATTTCAGTGGTTTCATAAATACAGTTCTCCTACTGAGTCTTCTATTACTCAGTGGATTCGTAGGATATTTCTATAATATGCAAAATGTAACATGTATCAGAGGTGACATATGCCATTTTGGAGCTTTATTACAAAGTACCTCCCAGATTGGAAGGACACTTCTGCCAAAACGAAATTTCAAATGGTAAGATTTACACTCAAACCAGTTGCTCCTCTGAGATGGTGGCCTGTTATATACCTGCTCTGCTAAATTTTGGAGAGGGCTTAGGAGCCCTCATGCCCAAACCAGGACCCTGAGCGGCTCCTCTAGCAAGCGCTGCCGATGTCGCGGTGCTGCTGTGATCCTGCATTAAGCGTCTCTAGCAAACTGAACTGTGCTCTGTGTGGCTGGGCGCTATCGTCTGCAGCAGAAATGTGTTGTTAAATAGGCAGCGTACAGCCGACATCTGGCAAAACAGAGCCGCTAATGAAGCTTGGCGAAAAGAGCCATGACTTAGACACGCACATATATTCTGCGATGTCTCCTTTTGAAGCACCTGGCGYGGCGTAGCACGGCTCTGGGATTGTGGTCGTAAAGTTACGGGAGGTGGACTGACGGCGCCTGACGCTGAAGGCTGCCGTTTGTCTTCAAAATAGGGACAGTGCAGGGAGCAGCCATAATTATTTATTATTATTTGTCAGAAATGTATTTATTATGGATCTATTTACTATCCATTCCAAAGCCGTGCCTCAGCAACCACCTGGTGCACTGCTCCTGGGGTGAGAAGGGGATTTCTCCTCACTGCTCAGTGAAGCCGTCAGTAAAACATCCGCTGTGGCGCAGACACCTCTCTGGCTGACCTGTGCTTTTGGACTGACATCTCAAACCCCTGTAAAAGGAGAACCAAATTGCTTTCAAATGATAGCACCTGTCTACCTGGACTACATTTTAAACTATCGCATACCATTGGAAGGTGCCATATTCTCTTGACTCTGAAATTAAAAAAAAATTGCTCAATTTTAGCCTATTCTTTCTGTTGCACATTCTGTGATGGGAAATCCATTAAATCAATAGCTTATTTGTCTAACATTAGAGACAGGCATATCAGATATGTATTGAACTGAGGAAAAATCCAGAAACACCAACAAGAAAGCAAGTAATTGGGAAAGTTGGTGCCAATGGGCACATGGTTGCTTTTTTCTCTCTCTAGTGTGTGCACGCTCTTGCTCTCTATCCCCTTCTCTTGTTTGCTGTCTGTCTCTTCATATATATGTGTACATATATACATGTACTAAAATTAAACTGTGCCAAAGAGTTTTAGAAAATAGCAGATGTCTCCACAAAATGTTATGGATTTTTTGTAAGTAAGCTATTATATTTCATTGGTTATTATATTGGTTTAAAAGAAGCGTATGCAGTGTATTGGGTCATATAATTAATTAAGAGAAGCCCTGTGCTCATCCGAATTTAGGACAATGATTATATCCAGCCMCTGAGGAGCAGAGGCACAAAAAGGAAGGATGACTCTTTCCATTCCCTTTTTCTTATAACAGGATATGAATGAGATTTAATAAGGGCGTGTATTTGGTGTGGTAAAGAAATGATAGCAAATTGCATCCATCTGACAATAGGAAGTCAGGGATGTAAAATTAATATTCAGTCTCAGCCTATTTTTCCTCTCTGGCACTACACTTAAATTATTTGAAATGGCTTTTATCTTTAAGTGATAGCTCCATGAAGAATTGGAACAGCCTTGTCCTACACACTGATACTAATGATATAAGCATTATTAACAATTAATTTTAAATTGCATGTCTGTGTCATTATTGTTCTTGAGTGAAAAGTGGATCAATGAGAGAATATTTCTCTATGACCAAATAATATTTCCTGAAGGCTAAATAGCATGCACCGGACTGATTTCAAATGCTCTAAACATGAAGTGTGAACATCTTTACTATAAAAACTGTAGTAGCGTTCAAAATTCATGCAGAATTTCCCATCCAACTGATAATTAAGGAATGCAGGGAGTATAGGCTTTCAAGGAAGAGCCAGTTTGCAGCTACTATTTCATGAAAGACAAAGCAGACAGTGTTATAAACTTGTGTCCACAGCTGGTCAAATAAAGTTCATGACTCATGTGGGGGGGAGAGGAGGGCTGAAATTTTCATATGAAAAGCAAGGGCTGGATACAAAGGCAGGTAAAAGTTGAATATGAAAAACAGAGGTTGGACTTACCAGTTAGAACTAAACAAATAAGGTTTTTTATTATTTCATGGGCTATTTTTACATAGTGATTTTATTACAATATATTGCTTTTAGAAAATAGTCTTGATCTGGAACATAACGGTATGAGCTGCTGTTTTGTATGAGCTGCAACTTTTTATTTTACATGACACAAACATCTGAGTACAGAAACCACACTTGTTTTGCTGGATAAATGTTGATTTAACGTGCCAGTTATTTATAGGTGAAGCTAGTATGAAAAACGTTGTGGTAACTTGGAGATGATGTTTTGTTAATCCATTTGATCATTTGATATGTTTTGGCTTGAATGGATATATTTTGCCTTGAATAAAGACTTGGACCAGACATCAGCTTGCAAAGTTTGGAGTCCAGCCGATTCCCAAATTCCTAAGTGCCAGAGATGATTTAAAAAAAAAAAAAAAGCAAAACTTAATTTCCGTCTGGAAAGCATTTCCTACCTTACACAGCCCTAAGGGATGAGTCAAGAGTGTTCGCTGGAGTATGCTCACACAGAAAGCTCCTGCAGGACAAAGGGATTTTGTCCCCTGGTCCAGGCAGCATGCCACAGAGGGAAGGGAGATTCCCAGTTTCTCTTCCTTGTGCATCCATAGTAATRCGGCTCCAAATTTTGGCGTAATGAAATGCCGGAAACACAATCATGCTGACAAGGGGAAGCTTCGGAGAGCAGGTCTGATGTACTCGTGCCTCTTGCAGTGGCTGGCTGAAAAGAAGCATTTGTGGTGTCTCTGCTGTCATCTGGAGCTCTGAGCAAAAGGYTGAAAGTTATCACTGAATTTCATTCCCCAAAGAACCCCTTAAAGGACATAATGTAAATGTCACTGACTCACTTTAAATCAGCACAGCTTCTTGACTCCAGCGAAGTCAAGCTGATTTACACTGGCTGATAATTTGGCTGTTTCTTAAAAGCACAGGTTCTGCAGTGCAATGCTTGGTGGACTCGGTCCAGCRTTATAGGAAATCAGCATGACTCTTCCCATTGACTTTATTGGGCAATGGCCTTGGTGAGTTATTACCGAGTGTTTTGTCTTGCAATGCACAGAACGGCAATCAATAATGCTCCATGACATAGACAGAAAGCTTGCTGTTATAAGGAAGATTTACCATTTTCCACCATCATAGCTAGTCTGCAATTTTCCAGCTGTGTGGTGACTTCTCTGCTTTTCTAAATCATCTGCCTGCTTGAAGGCAAGGCAAGATCAGACATCTTTCTGTTGATGATCACTGGGGAATGCTGTAGTCCTGCACTTGAAATGTGGAACTTATCTGAATATAAATTATGATAGGTAAACATACTTTTTATCTAATATAGTGTAGCAAACCACCGCATGAAAAATGTTACACTTTTTTTTTTCCTGATTATACTTCAAATACTTAGTGTCCTAATATTCCTTTATTTTTGTTCTTTGCATTTTCTCTAGGCTAACGATATAAAATAATGTCACTTCTTAAAATCTTTTTTAATCTTAACTTGAGTTGTCTTCCAGTCGTTCTGAGAGAACTGGGATTTCAGTTTACATAGAGTTTGCTGACTCTTAAAACAGAAGATAGAGCCTTGCTATAGCATTGCCAAGAGATACTTAGCTTTAACTGGTGAATTAAAAAACTGGGAAGAGCTATAGTAAAAAAAAAAGATAAGACATTATTTATTTTGTTTAATTTATTTTGTTTATATTTTATGGGGGCTTTTTTCTTCCTTTTATGTTTTAGGACATAGATTCCTGACCTCTATGCATGCAGTGATAACACTGGGACAGATCAGTTAGAAATAACTCTGACAGGTAAGTGAATTAGTCTTTCTGTTTGTTTACAAAGTGTGCTTCTGAATTTTTTGACAGAACACAAAAGACATTAACTTTATTTAGTTATTAGTTCCTCTAAAGAGTGCTGTTCTGAAAAAACTGGAGAGTTAGAATCATTATGAGGAATAATCAATGTGTCATGGAGATAAGCTGAATTTTTATAAAAATCTCCATGACCATCGTAAAACTTCTAGAATTGAGGGGGAAAAAATGGTATAATTCTAATAACTTCTTTAGGTGTGTTTATAGTTCACACACTTAATAACTCTAGGAAATAGTTATTAAGGGAGTTAAAACATACGCCTGCACAAAGCTATGCATAAATAATTGCTAAAGATTCTGTAGCATTCTGTTTGCTCCTTGCATCTTTCCTTTACCAGAACCTTCTGTTCTCTGCAAAAGCCTTTTGTTTTTTTCTCGGCTGTCTTGGTGATGGACTTCACTAGAGGCTCCACTCTATGTTTAGCATCTGTGAAAAGTACTTTTTTTCCCACAAAAGAGTTTCCCCAAATGTCATTTTATTTCTTTTAGCAGCGTAATACTTGTCCTCTTGATGGGGATAGTTTTTTGCAATTGAACTATAAACAAAATCCTTCCGGAGAGGTAACTGTGTACACAAACATAAATACGAATTAACTAGTTTCATTTTTACTYGCTTAGTTTAAAAAGGTAACCATAAGGAAAAGAGAATAGAACACCACACCATTTATTTCCTTACTCTTTCTTCAGTAACACTAGAGGTAAGCAAACATGTCATTCATTTAATCGTTTTTGCTGTATCACTTACAGCACTAATGCAAGTACCCTTACTCTTAGATATATACATATTGTCAGTGAAGTGCCACACTATGGGAAAAAAAGCAAATTTAACTAACTTTAAAACCACCTAATTAATTAAAACATGATTCTAAAAAGGGTCTAATCTGGATCTCCCTATGGCCTCAGTTGAGTGGAGACAGTCAGACAGGTTTCCAAAATGCAGTTTCTGTGATTTCAGCACGGTTCCACGTAGGTGCTTTGCCTTTGCAGCACCAACACCTTTGTTCTTGCTAGAAACTGGGAGTGAGAGGAAAGAAATAGGGATGTAGAATGTAGTGTCATTAATGTAATGTTAATTCACTGCTTCTCACTCCCCTTGAGTGTTAGGAGTATCAGTGATGCTAAAACACGCCAACGTGTTAGTTCTCCACGAGACCCAGTTCTAATCAGTGTACAGGATACTGTACGCAGAATTACTACCAATGGTGGCTGACCATTGAACTTCTTGTTAATTGAAGGACAGGTTTTTTTAACCTAAACATACATTTTTATGTATATATATTTTTTAATATATACACATATAATTTATAAATAAAATTATTAGTAGTATCTGAGAAAGCTCAGAGTGGATATGCTTGGTTTTCCCGCTGCTGAATGTTACAGTTCCCTGAGGCCACACATTACAGGAAAAAAAGCCTGATATTTTAATTATTTGATACACTGTTTTGATCCCTGGTGTGCTGACAGTTCATGTGTTTCTTCTGAATTTCATGCCTGTAGAAGGTGCTAAAACGGGTATGGTTGATGGGAGGCTTCTCCCAAAGAGTCAGGGACAGGCACTAAAAGGGTGAGAAAATTTCAGTTCTCTCTTGTCTGGGTACTGCGGGAAGACTTCAGTAGCCCCCGGATGAATTTCTGAGTCCTGACTGACAGTGTTTTGATTTCTGATCCTTATTAACTTAGTCCTTGCTGTCGTTGTTGATATTGCCAAATTATTCCAGCGTTGCTGGCATCTGTCAATTTACTACACTGAGACCACAGACTTCCACACGGATTTCTGGTCAGGCAGCACAGACTGATAACTTGTGATTAGCTTGACCCCAGTCAGATCCACACCGCTGATCTCACAGTGAGATGATCTGAATCTTGTTGCTGAAACACTGATTTCTCCAGCTCCTCTCTTTTGTACTGAGCATGTTTAAAAAAAAAATTAATTCAATCCCTGGCAAGTGTTTTTGAGGGCTTGAGAAATGTCTGAGCTATTTACCGACTGCCTTCACAACTGGCTTTGAAATCCTGATCTTCAGTCTGGACAGAGATTAGCTTTGGGGCTTTTTTTTTTTTTTTTAGTTTAAGGGGCTTTTGCCTCAACCTGTAGTACCTGCTGGTGGCAGCTGCAGCTGGGTGGTGTAGCTGGGGGGCAGCCCCACCTGCCTGGTGGCGCCTGGCCGGGTGGGTGCTGAGGACCATCCTGGCTCTCTGGAGCCCAAGAGAAGTTGAATAAAAACACCTAGGAATAGAAAGCTGATTTCTCTCCGAGACCCAAGTATGAAAAATGATGATTAAGGTGATGGCATCCATCCTGAAAACCCTTGGAAGAAAGAACATTAGGAACTTATGCTGGGGTAGTCTTTTCATGCTATCGTCCTTTTTAATTGTTGTTGTGTATTGTTGCGTTATTTTAATGGCTTCCATAAATTACACCCAAAAGTGATGGCTTTTCAGTCACAGCAGATGCATAACAATGCATCTTAATTATAGTCATCTGGACTTCTTCAGGAGAAAAAGTGAAGCATTATATTCACCAAAGCATCATATATAAGTATTGGGCTGCAAAGAATAATATTAAAGATTATTCCTTTTAAAGAGGAATTCTGCTTTTTCGGTAATTAGGTGACACCTACAACTGCCCATTACACATCCCTCCCTTTCACTCCCACCTGACTGCTTGTTCCTATTCTGTTTTGAATTATTAAAGATCAGGATTTGGTTTTATTTTCCTACATCTATATCACATTAATCTGTACTGTAAGAGGAAAATCCCTGAAGGACKTTTTTTGAGGAAGTTCTGTAATGCACAGCCCAATGATATTTCAACTACTCCCATGTATATGTGCCTCCCTGCCACCCTGGGTTCTTGGACAGGAATATTCCTTATTGCTTCGAGTAGTGAACTTTTTTTTTCATTTTTTTCCCCAAATATTTCATCAAGAAGTTGAATTTTTACAAAGAAACACACTTACAATGACAGCGTGCACTGATGGTTTTCCAAATTTCTTTTCGGTTAGAGAATAGTTCAGAATATTTCTCATTTACAAAACATAGATGAAAATATTGATTTGACAGTACTAATCATTTTATAATGACAATAGGTAATATCAATAAAGATTTCACCAGGAAAGACTGCTGCAAAATAAGATGTTGAGAAAGGCCTCTGGACACTTAAGTATAGCCTGTTTAGAGGGTCTTTTGTTTAGGGGCCACAACTCAGGAGTGCACACTGAAGGAAACAAAGCAGGTATTGAAGCTCAAATCTTGACCACTCCAGCAGATTGCCCTGAACGACCACTTTTGAGAGAGAAAGTTATGCCTTCCCCTATGTTTTTTTTTCCTGAAAATTTTCAAAGGGAATGGTTTTACCCAAATATAGGAGAGGTTTTTTTTATTGTTATATTTTTTGGTAACATCAGTTCCAGCTCTAATTGACACTACGTTAAGGTGTGGAGTGGCAGATTTTATATCTTTGGGCATTCAGTAACCTATCAAAAGCATGAAATTGCTGTTTGAAAATGGCATTAAAAAAACACCTTTTCATCTTGATAGTTCCTCTAGAATGTTAGGCTTTTAAAGTTCCATTTTTAGGCATGGATAATCTGTCTGCATTTCAGCACCGAGACTTCCCCATTCTGGTCTTTAGAGCAATAGCAGTTTTGGAGGCAAAATGAAACAGGTTGGAATAAAGGAAGAAACATTCCACTGGCACTTGAAGTTTTTAAAACTGGCAGCTGCCGGAAGGTATTAGGGGGCTGGAAATGCTAGAATAAAGCTGAGGAACATGTTAGCAGGCAGGAGAAGAGGTCAGAGAGAAATGATGCGGCAGTTGTGGCATCCTGGGCAACCGAAAACATGCCGCGCCAACTACATGGCCATTGCCTCCCCCTGTGTACACTACTTGAATATGCGTGATGTGCATGTGCCTAGAAAATAAAAACTATTTTATAAAAGGAGTGATAGGTTGATCTGATACAATAACAAATTAAAATGCTATTCTAATTATATTAGGATAACATTTATATTTTTCTGTGATCTTAGCAGATGAATCTATCATCTAATACATCTTTAGAAGTAATGAAATGTATTTCTTTAATTTCCTTGCTTGTCATTTATACTAAAGGTTATTTTCACAAAATTTGTCAGGTCACTTAACTTGGTGAGCAATTCTCCTGTGTTTAATCCCTGCACAGATCTCCATTTCCGTAGTATCATCCCTATAGCAATTGCATTTACTCTTAATAGGAATTTCTTTTGTCATTTATTTAAATTCGAAAGACTGTTCAGGTCACCTCACACAAATATTCCTGGATCACTAAAAATGTCATTCTCCTTAATCATATTGACTCTCTCTCTCTCTCTCTTTTTTTTTCCCTCTGAAGAAATACTACTGGACACTAATATTATAACATATGTGGCATGCTTCCCCTTTCCTTCCCATAATTCTAGCAGCTGTCTTTTAATTATATTACATTTCAGCATTTGACTTGTTATCCAATGTAGTCCAGAAAAAGATTCCCTGTGGAATACGTTCTAATAGAAGGCCTTTGTGTGGATTTTTAAATAATTCAAGAAATTTTAATGTAATCTCTGTTTCTTTTGACTATTCAATACCTATTTGTAGCATTTTTAGTGGCTTTTACAGAAAGTTAATGATTCATAACATTTTATTTTATAAACAGATACAATATGTTTTGCTATTTGAAATTAGTTACTTTTTCAATGAATCTTGACCTCATTGTATGAAAATTATATATTGTGATTAAATATCCAGTGTGCAAGTTGCATAATTAAATACTATTTTCTCATGACTTGCACAATGAATCAGCACACCTTCAACTTTGTGTTTTTAAAACACATAAGTCWACCAATCAAAGAACAGAAGCAATGCAGTGTGACCTACATAAATAATGCAACATGAACTGCAGATTTAATAATGAAAATCAGTTCAAACTYGTTCCTAGTGAATAATAAGCACTGGATATTTTTGCTAATGAAATATGCTCCCTAGTGTTTGTAAATAAAAAGTGAAAAGTGTTTCATAAACAAGTTTTTTTTTATATAATTGTGAATATATAGATTTTCTTTACTCAGTTAAGTTAACATTACCATTTTTCCATTTTTAGATGGATAATCTCAGATAGCCACATGAAAGGAATAAATWTGCATGTTTATAAATATGTCTATATCCTACATGTTTGCAAGGGGAAAAAAATTACCTTTTAATAAGAACACTACCTGCTTTCAAGCAAAAATGCTTTAGCTCTTTTCTGTCATGGCATTTTGTTTTTTAAACGAAATCCTGCCTCTCCCCAAAATATAGACTCACTCCCTATTGTTGTTGAACAGGTATCACTACAGACAAAAGCACAGATGTGTTCTGTGGCCACTGAAGCCCTGCCCTATGCATGTCACCACAGCCCATCATCAGGCGGGTGCTGCTCACCTCGTTTACATGCTGCAAACCAGAGCACTCGCTCTCTCTGCAAAGTTTGTAAGGTCTCTTTGTGCCTCAAAAAAAGAGAAATCATCTCATCTCCACTTCCAAGAGCTGCTAATTAAATACAGCATATTAAATCAAGTCCACTTGGGGAAAGACTTCCTTAATTAATTAATTTAATGAGCAATATGGCAGAGGAGGGAGATATGGTTATCAGGAGATAATCATACCTTTGGGACAGTGGATCGCAAAGACAAGCTTTGCTTCATCTTTTCATGGTTGTGGTTTACCACTTTTATGTAGTTTTAATAAGTGACCTATAGATTCTATTGAATAGTATTACATTTGGTAGTGGGCTCACTCATAAAATTTCCTTTAGAACAAAGCAATTATAATGGAAATAAAATATGTGACTTGTAGTCAGTTCAAGCATAATAATTGGGGGAAATCATATAGTATAACATGACCTTCTGTAAGCTCTGCTGCTAGAGAAAAGTCCCAGATGGATACCGGAAAAAAATATTGAGGAATTATCCCTCTGTTTTGGCATTGTTCCTACAACACATTACTTTTACTGGCAAAATGTGAAGTGAAAGACTTCAAATTAATTATTTAAGTAAATATGGCTTTCAACAATCATTCAATTAGATGACCCCATTTCTTTGGAGTTTGAAAAACAATGGAAATCTCTGTTCAGTACTACTTGGTTCATATGTTTCTTTGCTAGAAACAGGTTGAAACCAGATTCCCACATCTTAACATCCCATAGCCTGGTCAGAATCTAAGCGGGCCAAGCCAAAGCCCAGATGACGATAACCTCTAGATTCCCTGGACGCACCCCAGGTCGGAAAAACTTGACTGTACACTGGTCTATTGGAATGGACATGGCTATACAGTGCTTTTAACGCTCTCTGGTCTTATTTCCCCACAAGAGATTTAATACTTCAGATTAGGTGCTCAGCAATTAGCAAAGTAAAGGAGATGATGATGTGGAAAAAAACATCCCTCTCTTGAAAAATCCTTGAGGTAGCCTGGCACTTAACATGCACAAAACAAGTAATATATCTGAATAAGTTCAAAACTGGTCAGTTCTGACTTACTTTGGTTTTTGCTTAGGTGAAAGCTATTTCCTTTATAGGTTGAACCGTTTATATGAACTTAAGTAAAATCTTCCATTCAGTATTTAAATGTTTAGTACTCACTGAAATTAAATAAATACAAATTAAGAACGAAACCTATTCTAAGAATACAAAACTTTTCTCTCCTGCGTCGTTCAGCCTTCACCCTCAACTGAAATGTTCTCTATACTTTCTAATGTAACCGAATATCCAAAACCTTTTTCCTTGCAATTAAGTGGCAGCGCTATATTCCACACCCACGGCGGCACAGACAGCTAAATTCTCCTCTCCTGACTACAAGAGAACATCTATAATTTTGTTTCCTTCCTGCACGTCTGGTTCGCTTACTTTCCTCTCCCTCTGCTTTTTGCGCTGACAAAGTGCTTCCTCTCTCCCATTACGGTAGCTGTGTTGCTGCTACAATAGCTGAGATAATGTCTGCAAGCAAAGAGGCAGGTGACCTCCTCAGCCCGTGCTCCCAGCTGCCTGGGAGTGCTGGCGCGGTGGTGCGCCTCAGTTTGTGCATGCTGCCTCTCCTCCTTTCTGCTTCTTTCTCCCCTGTTCTGGCTTGCTTTGTGTTTGTAAGTCGTTCGGGCGCTGTGATTTTTAAGACCCAGCACTGAGACCCTTCTCCAGCAGCACCACCTCTTTCTGGTGCTGCTGGGGAAATTGCACGTCCTCAAGCGCTGGCTGCTTTCTGAGAGGTTGGAGAAAGCAGCACTGACCTCGGGCTCAGCTCCCTCCTTTTGCTCTCGCCAGGTGAAGGCGTACAGAAGTGCTGAGAGTCTTTAACACCCCATTTCTCCAGGGATAGACACGCTGATGCCTGCCAGTCCCCCTGCCTCTTCAGCACAGGGAGCATGAGGCAGCTTGGGGAACAAACAGGAAGAACTAGAGATGTGTGTGCGGTCGCAGGGCCATGATCTCATTGCCATTACAGAGACATGGTGGGATAGCTCGCATGACTGGAGTGCTGTCATGGATGGCTACGTACTTTTTAGGAAAGACAGGCCAGGAAAGCGAGGTGGTGGAGTTGCTCTTTATGTGAGAGAGCAACTGGAATGTATAGAGCTGTGCCTAGGGGTGGATGAAGAGCGAGTCGAGAGCTTATGGGTAAGGATTCAAGGGCAGGCTA